>NW_025751531.1:0-2500 GCF_021184085.1 Oncorhynchus gorbuscha
CTGCTTGCACACAGCAGTCACACGGTGCAGTCTCTCTCTCTCCCATCCTCTCTCCTTCTCCCTGCTTGCACACAGCAGTCACACGGTGCAGTCTCTCTCTCTCCATCCCTCTCTCCTTCTCCCTGCTTGCACACAGCAGTCACACGGTGCAGTCTCTCTCTCTCCCATCCTCTCTCCTTCTCCCTGCTTGCACACAGCAGTCACACGGTGCAGTCTCTCTCTCTCCCATCCTCTCTCCTTCTCCCTGCTTGCACACAGCAGTCACACGGTGCAGTCTCTCTCTCTCCCATCCTCTCTCCTTCTCCCTGCTTGCACACAGCAGTCACACGGTGCAGTCTCTCTCTCTCCCATCCTCTCTCCTTCTCCTGCTTGCACACAGCAGTCACACGGTGCAGTCTCTCTCTCTCCCATCCTCTCTCCTTCTCCCTGCTTGCACACAGCAGTCACACGGTGCAGTCTCTCTCTCTCCCATCCTCTCTCCTTCTCCCTGCTTGCACACAGCAGTCACACGGTGCAGTCTCTCTCTCTCCCATCCTCTCTCCTTCTCCCTGCTTGCACACAGCAGTCACACGGTGCAGTCTCTCTCTCTCCCATCCTCTCTCCTTCTCCCTGCTTGCACACAGCAGTCACACGGTGCAGTCTCTCTCTCCCATCCTCTCTCCTTCTCCCTGCTTGCACACAGCAGTCACACGGTGCAGTCTCTCTCTCTCCCATCCTCTCTCCTTCTCCCTGCTTGCACACAGCAGTCACACGGTGCAGTCTCTCTCTCTCCCATCCTCTCTCCTTCTCCCTGCTTGCACACAGCAGTCACACGGTGCAGTCTCTCTCTCTCCCATCCTCTCTCCTCCCTGCTTGCACACAGCAGTCACACGGTGCAGTCTCTCTCTCTCCCATCCTTTCTCCTTCTCCCTGCTTGCACACAGCAGTCACACGGTGCAGTCTCTCTCTCTCCCTTCCTCTCTCTTTCTCATCCCTATTCCACTGTTATTTATGGAGAACAGACAAATAAATAAGGTAAAGAGGGGGAAAGAAATGGGTTACTATAACAAAGGAACTGTTGCAGTATTTTTAAACAGTAATTTTCCTGCCACAAGGATGGGAGAGTAGGATGGGAGAGTAGGATGGGAGAGTAGGATGGGAGAGGGAGGCACACAGAGAGCAGAGGGGGGGGGCTGTCACTCATTTCCTAATCCCCAGGAGGATGAGAGGGGAGGAGAGGAGCAGAGAGGATCTACCCGGTTCTATTCTGCTCAGTCTGAATGACCAAGGACAGGACAAACCTTAACCTCAAGCATTTGGTCAAATGACTCCTCATAGTCTCATGTGTCTATTCTTGCATTGCTCCATATGTCCCCATCTCCCTATCTCTCCCCCTCTCACTTCCCCCTCTCTCTCTCTCCCCTCTCCCTCTCCCACTCTCTCTCTCCCTCTCCCCCTCTCTCTCTCTCTCTCTCCCCCTCTCCCCCTCTCCTCTCCCCTCCTCTCTCTCTATCTCCCCCTCTCTCCCCCTCTCTCTCTCTCTCTCTCTCTCTCTCTCTCTCTCTCTCTCTCTCTCCCATTCCCCCTCTCCCCCCTCTCTCTCCCCCTCTCCATCTCACCCCACTCTCTATCCCTCTCCCCCTCTCCCCCTCTCTCTCTCTCTCTCTCTCTCTCTCTCTCTCTCTCTCCCCCTCTCTCTCCCCCTCTCCCACCTCTCTCTCTCCCCTCTCCCTCTCCCCTCTCTCTCTCTCTCCCCCTCTCTCTCTCTCTCTCTCTCTCTCTCTCTCTCTCTCTCTCTCTCTCTCTCTCTCTCTCTCTCTCTCTCTCTCTCTCTCTCTCTCTCTCTCTCTCCTCTCTCTCCCCTCCCCCCTCTCTCTCCCATCCTCTCTCCTTCTCCTGCTTGCACACAGCAGTCACACGGTGCAGTCTCTCTCTCTCCCATCCTCTCTCCTTCTCCCTGCTTGCACACAGCAGTCACACGGTGCAGTCTCTCTCTCTCCCATCCTTTCTCCTTCTCTCTGCTTGCACACAGCAGTCACAGTGCTCAGTCTCTCTCTCTCCTTCTCTCTCTTTCTCATCCTATTCCACTGTTATTTATGGAGAACAGACAAATAAATAAGGTAAAGGGGGAAGAAATAGGTTACTATAACAAAGGAACTGTTGCAGTATTTTTAAACAGTAATTTTCCTGCCACAAGGATGGGAGAGTAGGATGGGAGGCAGGATGGGAGAGCCAGGATGGGAGGGAGGCACACAGAGCAGGGGGGCTGTCACTCATTTCCTAATCCCCCAGGAGGATGAGGGGAGGAGAGGGCATACCCGGTTCTATTCTGCTCAGTCTGAATGACCAAGAGCAGGACAAACCCTTAACCTCAAGCATTTGGTCAAATGACTCCTCATAGTCTCATGTGTCTATTCTTGCATTGCTCCATATGTCCCCATCTATCTACTCCCCCTCTCCACTTCCCCCTCTCTCTCTCGCCCCTCTCCCTCTCCCCACCTCTCTCTCTCTCTCTCTCTCT
>NW_025751531.1:10000-15009 GCF_021184085.1 Oncorhynchus gorbuscha
TCCTGTACCTGCATCGCCTCAGACAGCACCACAAACCTCTCCCAGTCCTGTACCTGCATCGCCTCAGACAGCAACACAAACCTCTCCCAGTCCCTGTCCTGCATCGCCTCAGACAGCAACACAAACCTCTCCCTGTCCCTGTCCCTGCATCGCCTCAGACAGCAACAAAAACCAATCCCTGTGCCTGCATCGCCTCAGACAGCAACACAAACCTCTCCCTGTCCCTGTCCCGGTCCCCATTCCCATCCCTCTCCCTGCATCAACTCAAACAGCACCACAAACCTCTCCCTGTCCCAGTCCCAGTTCCTATCCCTCTCCCTGCATCGCCTCAGACAGCACCACAAACCTCTCCCAGTCCCTGTCCCTGCAACGCCTCAGACAGCAACACAAACCTATCCCTGTCCCTGTATCGCCTCAGACAGCAACAAAAACCTATCCCTGTTCCTGCATCGCCTCAGACTGCACCACAAACCCCTGCTGGTCCCTGTCCCCATCCCTGTTCCTGCATCGCATCAGACAGCACCACAAACCCCTGCCTGTCCCTGTCCCGGTCCCCGTTCCTATCCCTCTCCTGCATCGCATCAGACAGCACCACAAACCTCTCCAAGTCCCTGGCCTGAATCGCCTCAGACAGCACCACAAAACTCTCCCTGTCCCTGAACCTGCATCGCCTCAGACAGCACCACCAACCTCTCTCAGTCCCTGTACCTGCATCGCCTCCAGAAAGCAACACACACCTCTCCAGTCCTGTACCTGCATCGCCTCAGACAGCAACACAAACCTCTCCCAGTCCCTGTCCCTGCATCGCCTCAGACAGCAACACAAACCTCTCCCCATCTGCTCCTGCATCGCATCAGACAGCACCACAAACCTCTCCAAGTCCCTGTACCTGAATCGCCTCAGACAGCACCACAAAACTCTCCCTGTCCCTGTCCCTGCATCGCCTCAGACAGCAACACAAACCTCTCCCCATCCCTGCTCCTGCATCGCATCAGACAGCACCACAAACCTCTCCAAGTCCCTGTACCTGAATCGCCTCAGACAGCACCACAAAACTCTCCCTGTCCCTGTCCCTGCATCGCCTCAGACAGCAACACAAACCTCTCCCTGTCCCTGTCCCTGTCCCTGTCCCTGCATCGTCTCAGACTGCACCACAAACCCCTGCTGGTCCCTGTCCCCATCCCTGTTCCTGCATCGCATCAGACAGCAACACAAACCTCTCCCAGTCCCTGTCCCTGCATCGCCTCAGACAGCAACACAAACCTCTCCCTGTCCCTGTCCCTGCATCGCCTCAGACAGCAACAGAAACCTATCCCTGTTCCTGCATCGCCTCAGACTGCACCACAAACCCCTGCTGGTCCCTGTTCCCATCCCTGTTCCTGCATCGCCTCAGACTGCACCACAAACCTCTCCAAGTCTCTGTACCTGAATCGCCTCAGACAGCACCACAAACCTCTCCCTGTCCCTGAACCTGCATCGCCTCAGACAGCACCACAAACCTCTCTCAGTCCCTGTACCTGCATCGCCTCAGAAAGCAACACACACCTCTCCCAGTCCCTGTACCTGCATCGCCTCAGACAGCAACACAAACCTCTCCCAGTCCCTGTACCTGCATCGCCTCAGAAAGCAACACACACCTCTCCCAGTCCCTGTACCTGCATCGCCTCAGACAGCACCACAAACCTCTCCCAGTCCCTGTACCTGCATCGCCTCAGACAGCAACACAAACCTCTCCCAGTCCCTGTCCCTGCATCGCCTCAGACAGCAACACAAACCTCTCCCTGTCCCTGTCCCTGCATCGCCTCAGACAGCAACAAAAACCAATCCCTGTGCCTGCATCGCCTCAGACAGCAACACAAACCTCTCCCTGTCCCTGTCCGGTCCCCATTCAGCATCCCTCTCCCTGCATCAACTCAAACAGCACCACAAACTCTCCTGTCCCAGTCCCAGTTCCTATCCCTCTCCCTGCATCGCCTCAGACAGCACCACAAACCTCTCCCAGTCCCTGTCCCTGCAACGCCTCAGACAGCAACACAAACCTATCCCTGTCCCTGTCCCTGCATCGCCTCAGACAGCAACAAAAACCTATCCCTGTTCCTGCATCGCCTCAGACTGCACCACAAACCCCTGCTGGTCCCTGTCCCCATCCCTGTTCCTGCATCGCATCAGACAGCACCACAAACCCCTGCCTGTCCCTGTCCCGGTCCCCGTTCCTATCCCTCTCCCTGCATCGCATCAGACAGCACCACAAACCTCTCCAAGTCCCTGTACCTGAATCGCCTCAGACAGCACCACAAACCTCTCCCTGTCCCTGTCCCTGCATCGCCTCAGACAGCAACACAAACCTATCCCTGTCCCTGTCCCTGCATCGCCTCAGACAGCAACAAAAACCTATCCCTGTTCCTGCATCGCCTCAGACTGCACCACAAACCCCTGCTGGTCCCTGTCCCCATCCCTGTTCCTGCATCGCCTCAGACTGCACCACAAACCCATGCTGGTCCCTGTCCCCATCCCTGTTCCTGCATCGCATCAGACAGCACCACAAACCCCTGCCTGTCCCTGTCGGTCCCCGTTCCTATCCCTCTCCCTGCATCGCATCAGACAGCACCACAAACCTCTCCAAGTCCCTGTACCTGAATCGCCTCAGACAGCACCACAAACCTCTCCCTGTCCCTGTCCCT
This sequence comes from Oncorhynchus gorbuscha, assembly GCF_021184085.1. Lineage (NCBI taxonomy): Eukaryota > Metazoa > Chordata > Actinopteri > Salmoniformes > Salmonidae > Oncorhynchus > Oncorhynchus gorbuscha. The sequence goes on from NW_025751531.1 coordinate 12,682, forward strand.
GCATCGTCTCAGACAGCAACACAAACCTCTCCCAGTCCCTGTCCCTGCATCACCTCAGACAGCAACACAAACCTCTCCCAGTCCCTGTCCCTGCATCACCTCAGACAGCAACACAAACCTCTCCCTGTCCCTGTCCCTGCATCACCTCAGACAGCAACACAAACCTCTCCCAGTCCCTGTCCCTGCATCAGCTCAGACAGCAACACAAACCTCTCCCAGTCCCTGTCCCGGTCCCCATTCCCATCCCTCTCCTGCATCAACTCAAACAGCACCACAAACCTCTCCCTGTCCCAGTCCCAGTTCCTATCCCTCTCCCTGCATCGCCTCAGACAGCACCACAAACCTCTCCCAGTCCCTGTCCCTGCATCGCCTCAGACAGCAACACAAACCTATCCCTGTCCCTGTCCCTGCATCGCCTCAGACAGCAACAAAAACCTATCCCTGTTCCTGCATCGCCTCAGACTGCACCACAAACCCCTGCTGGTCCCTGTCCCCATCCCTGTTCCTGCATCGCCTCAGACTGCACCACAAACCCATGCTGGTCCCTGTCCCCATCCCTGTTCCTGCATCGCATCAGACAGCACCACAAACCCCTGCCTGTCCCTGTCCCGGTCCCCGTTCCTATCCCTCTCCCTGCATCGCATCAGACAGCACCACAAACCTCTCCAAGTCCCTGTACCTGAATCGCCTCAGACAGCACCACAAACCTCTCCCTGTCCCTGTCCCTGCATCGTCTCAGACAGCAACACAAACCTCTCCCAGTCCCTGTCCCTGCATCACCTCAGACAGCAACACAAGCCTCTCCCAGTCCCTGTCCCTGCATCACCTCAGACAGCAACACAAACCTCTCCCTGTCCCTGTCCCTGCATCACCTCAGACAGCAACACAAACCTCTCCCAGTCCCTGTCCCTGCATCAGCTCAGACAGCAACACAAACCTCTCCCAGTCCCTGTCCCGGTCCCCATTCCCATCCCTCTCCCTGCATCAACTCAAACAGCACCACAAACCTCTCCCTGTCCCAGTCCCAGTTCCTATCCCTCTCCCTGCATCGCCTCAGACAGCACCACAAACCTCTCCCAGTCCCTGTCCCTGCATCGCCTCAGACAGCAACACAAACCTATCCCTGTCCCTGTCCCTGCATCGCCTCAGACAGCAACAAAAACCTATCCCTGTTCCTGCATCACTCAGACTGCACCACAAACCCCTGCTGGTCCCTGTCCCCATCCCTGTTCCTGCATCGCCTCAGACTGCACCACAAACCCATGCTGGTCCCTGTCCCCATCCCTGTTCCTGCATCGCATCAGACAGCACCACAAACCCCTGCCTGTCCCTGTCCCGGTCCCCGTTCCTATCCCTCTCCCTGCATCGCATCAGACAGCACCACAAACCTCTCCAAGTCCTGCCTGAATCGCCTCAGACAGCACCACAAACCTCTCCCTGTCCCTGAACCTGCATCGCCTCAGACAGCACCACCAACCTCTCTCAGTCCCTGTACCTGCATCTCCTCAGAAAGCAACACACACCTCTCCCAGTCCCTGTACCTGCATCGCCTCAGACAGCACCACAAACCTCTCCCAGTCCCTGTACCTGCATCGCCTCAGACAGCAACACAAACCTCTCCCAGTCCCTGTCCCTGCATCGCCTCAGACAGCAACACAAACCTCTCCCTGTCCCTGTACCTGCATCACCTCAGACAGCACCACAAACCTCTCCCTGTCCCTGTCCCGGTCCCCATTCCCATCCCTCTCCCTGCATCAACTCAAACAGCACCACAAACCTCTCCCTGTCCCAGTCCCAGTTCCTATCCCTCTCCCTGCATCGCCTCAGACAGCACCACAAACCTCTCCCAGTCCCTGTACCTGCATCGCCTCAGACAGCACCACAAACCTCTCCCAGTCCCTGTACCTGCATCACCTCAGACAGCAACACAAACCTCTCCCAGTCCCTGTCCCTGCATCGCCTCAGACAGCAACACAAACCTCTCCCTGTCCCTGTCCCTGCATCGCCTCAGACAGCAACACAAACCTCTCCCTGTCCCTGTCCCTGCATCGCCTCAGACAGCAACACAAACCTCTCCCTGTCCCTGTCCCTGCATCGCCTCAGACAGCAACACAAACCTCTCCCTGTCCCTGTCCCTGCATCGCCTCAGACAGCAACACAAACCTCTCCCTGTCCCTGTCCCTGTCCCTGCATCGCCTCAGACAGTAACAAAAACCTATCCCTGTTCCTGCATCGCCTCAGACTGCACCACAAACCCCGGCTGGTCCCTGTCCCCATCCCTGTTCCTGCATCGCCTCAGACTGCACCACAAACCCATGCTGGTCCCTG
>NW_025751532.1:5000-15008 GCF_021184085.1 Oncorhynchus gorbuscha
CATTTAGGTGGACAAGAACACATGTTAAAAGAAATTGGATTTCAAACTCTCCTCCACAGTCTCCACACAGTAAAAAGAGAGATGATTCATCCAACCAAAATGTATCCCAAAACTCTCCCCAGAGACGAGGCTATTTGAAAATATATATATTTTTTCTCATACATTTTATATCATTTGTAAAGTAAAAGATGTGAGCTGATACTTTCATGCATGCTGTATTTCATAAGTAAGTCAGGTTATGACAAATGTATACATCCAAGATGCTGAGTTGGAGGATTTCAATGCTGCATAGAAGATGTAAATGTGTTTTCGTGCATGTAGTTAGAGCTTTAATATGGGGGATTTGCCAAGAAATTTGCATAGATCCCCTTTGTCTAACTCATTATATATTATATTTTATCATATATCTATGTCCACATCCTCCGTAACAAACTGGTACAGCAGACAGGAGAGGGGAGACAGGAGAGGGGACAGGAGAGGGGAGACAGGAGAGGGGGACAGGAGAAGGAGACAGGAGAGGGGAGACAGGAGAGGGGGACAGGAGAGGGAGACAGGAGAGGGGAGACAGGAGAGGGAGACAGGAGAGGGAGACAGAAGATTGGGGACAGGAGAGGGGAGACAGGAGAGGGAGATAGGAGATTGGAGACAGGAGAGGGGAGACAGGAGAGGGGAGACAGGAGAGGGAGACAGGAGATTGGGGAGACAGGAGATTGGGGACAGGAGAGGGGGAGACAGGAGAGGGGAGACAGGAGATTGGGGACAGGAGAGGGGAGACAGGAGAGGGGGACAGGAGAGGGGAGACAGGAGAGGGGAGACAGGAGAGGGGGTACAGGAGAGGGAGACAGGAGAGGGAGACAGGAGAGGGAGACAGGAGATTGGGGACAGGAGAGGGGAGACAGGAGAGGGGAGACAGGAGAGGGGAGACAGGGAGGTGGACAGGAGAGGTGAGACAGGAGAGGGGAGACAGGAGATTGGGGACAGGAGAGGGGAGACAGGAGAGGGGGACAGGAGAGGGAGACAGGGAGAGGGGAGACAGGGAGGTGGACAGGAGAGGGGAGACAGGAGAGGTGAGACAGGAGAGGGAGACAGGAGGGGAGACAGGAGATTGGGGACAGGAGAGGGGAGACAGGAGAGGGAGAGAGGAGATTGGGGACAGGAGAGGGGAGACAGGAGAGGGGCGACAGGAGAGGGGAGACAGGAGAGGGGAGACAGGAGGGGGACAGGAGAGGGAGACAGGAGAGTGGGGACAGGAGATGGGAGACAGGAGAGGGGGGACAGGAGAGGGGAGACAGGAGTGCTTGTAGAGGGAGATGGAACAGACATGTTTTTAAACAAATGGAGGCTGATTGAGAAAATTGTGTGCGTTTATCAAACGAGAAGGAAAACGGATGAATGGGAGAAAGACGGAAGGAAAAAGAGCGATCGTAGTCGTTTGGAGAAGGTGAACATTTTTCAAAGAGAGGAGAGCAGGTATGGGAGTGAAAAATAGGGTATAGCGAAGAAGAGGAGTGGAGATGAAAGGGAAATGATGAAAGAAATGGGAAAAAGGAGATGAACGAATAGATAGGGCAGGACAGCGAGTTGAGCAGAGTGGCAGAATAAGATAGGAGATGAGAGATAGGATAAAAGAAAGACAGTTAGAGGGTGTGTGTGTGTGTGTGTGTGTGTGTGTGTGTGTGTGTGTGTGTGTGTGTGTGTGTGTGTGTGTGTGTGTGTGTGTGTGTGTGTGTGTGTGTGTGTGTGTGTGTGTGTGTGTGTGTGTGTGTGTGTGTGTGTGTGTGTGTGTGTGTTCAAGAGATATGCTCCTGCTAATTAGTGCTAATTTGACCACTTGTCATCCTCTGGGAAAAGCTCCAAACACATACAGCCACATCATCATTTAATCTACATACACTGCTAAATACACCTCCAACATAAACATGAATTACACTATATCATCGCTTTCTCTCACACTGACACCTGACTGAGATCAAACCTGACTACTGTCTGTTAACCCTCACACTGACACCTGACTGAAGATAATTCCTGACTACTGTCTGTTAACCCTCACACTGACACCTGACTGAAGATAATTCCTGACTACTGTCTGTTAACCCTCACACTGACACCTGACTGAGATCAAACCTGACTACTGTCTGTTAACCCTCACACTGACACCTGACTGAGATCAAACCTGACTACTGTCTGTTAACCTCACACTGACACCTGACTGAAGATAATTCCTGACTACTGTCTGTTAACCTCTCATTGACACCTGACTGAAGATCAAACCTGACTACTGTCTATTTAACCCTCACACTGACACCTGACTGAGATCAAACCTGACTACTGTCTGTTAACCCTCACACTGACACCTGACTGAAGATAATTCCTGACTACTGTCTGTTAACCCTCACACTGACACCTGACTGAAGATAATTCCTGACTACTGTCTGTTAACCCACATTGACACCTGACTGAAGATCAAACCTGACTACTGTCCTGTTAACCCTCACACTGACACCTGACTGAGATCAAACCTGACTACTGTCTGTTAACCCTCACACTGACACCTGACTGAGATCAAACCTGACTACTGTCTGTTAACCCTCACACTGACACCTGACTGAAGATCAAACCTGACTACTGTCTGTTAACCCTCACACTGACACCTGACTGAGATCAAACCTGACTACTGTCTGTTAACCCTCACACTGACACCTGACTGAAGATCAAACCTGACTACTGTCTGTTAACCCTCACACTGACACCTGACTGAGATTATTCCTGACTACTGTCTGTTAACCCTCACACTGACACCTGACTGAAGATCAAACCTGACTACTGTCTGTAACCCTCACACTGACACCTGACTGAGATCAAACCTGACTACTGTCTGTTAACCCTCACACTGACACCTGACTGAAGATCAAACCTGACTACTGTCTGTTAACCCTCACACTGACACCTGACTGAGATCAAACCTGACTACTGTCTGTTAACCCTCACCCTGACACCTGACTGAAGATTATTCCTGACTACTGTCTGTTAACCCTCACACTGACACCTGACTGAGATCAAACCTACAAGATGAGAAGCCAGTCTGGAGGATAGGGGTGAGAACATGATATAGTATTTGTACTATATCATGACAAGCTGATAAAAAAACACAAAGAAGGATTCACAAGAAGGATTTTGAGCCAGTGAAATTGTATTGAATTACACTAAATTGCAGTGCCAAATAACCTGATAATATTTTCAGAAAATACATATTCATAACAAACTAAGAAAATGTTATAGAGAAGAAAACTGAAGAACTGAAGAAAATGTGATGGAGAAAATGTGTACATACAGTATTTTGCTCAGCAGGTATTTTTCTCTCAGCTAAACGTGCTAGCGATACGCACACACACTGTAATGCAGTCTGGGAGTGACCGAGGGGGCGAGAGAAGGAGGGATAGAAAGTGCTGATCCAACAGTTAAAGCTGTAGAGCATGAAGAAAAGATGAAATAGATCAAACCCAGAAATAAACAATAGAAAAACAACTGACCCCCTAAGCAGGCAGATTACTAAACAGTGACTTCGAAGTTGGACGTCTATCCATGTCTTGAGGACCTTGGGAAATGACTTCAAAACCGGCCACTAGAGGCAACAGTGAGGGCTGACTTGAGATCAGAAGGTTGTGTGTTTGATCTAATTGTGTAGTGAGACTGTGAGACCTTGTTGCCGCAAACACACACACACACACGCATACATGCACGCACGCACACGCACGCACGCACGCACACGCACGCACGCACGCACGCACGCACGCACGCACGCACGCACGCACGCACGCACGCACACACACACACACACACACACACACACACACACACACACACACACACACACACACACACACACACACACATCACATCACAGACAGGGACAATGAAGGACAAAGTGGAGAACAGAAGAGAAGAGAGCCTGTAAGAGTAAGCTACCTGTGAATGTTGTCAAACAAACTTGACATCGATATTCCACCAATTAAATCCTCTCATTATCAATTACCCAGCCTAGTGAAAGTCGACACACCCCTTGCAAAGTCATCTCATTTTGCTGCCTTAAAGTTGTATCTTAAAAGGGATTCAGTTTGATTTGTTTTCCTACAGTTTTACACAACAAGCTCCACATTTTCAAAGTGAAAGAAAAATTATAGAAATGTATGAAAATACAAAATGAAGATGTCTTGAGATGTTTTTACACTGCAGAGTTTATACTTGGTGGAAGAACCTTTGTCAGCAATTACAGCTGTAAATCAATTTGAATAAGATTCTACACTACCAACTCTTAGGGCAACATACAAAAACATTAAGGACACCATGATACAGACTGACCAGGTGAATCCAGGTGAAAGCTATGTGTGCCATTCATAGGGTGAATGGGAAAGACAAAATATTGAAGTGTCTTTGAATGGGGTATGGTAGTAGGTGCCAGGCCCACCAGGTTATGTCAAGAAATACAATGCTGCTGGTTTTTCACCCTCAACTATTTCCGTGTGTATCACCCAAAGAACATTCAGCCAACTTTAAACAACTGTGGAAGCATTGGAGTCAACATGGGCCAGCATCCCTGTAGAACGCTTTCGACATCTTGTGGAGTCCATGCCCCTAATTGAGGCTGTTTGGGTGTGCAAAAATAGCGGGAACTCAATATTTGGAAGGTGTCCTTAATGTTTTGTACACTCAGTGAGCATTCGTTGTTTTATAAAAATTGCTCAAGCTCAGTAAAGACAGCATTATTCTGACCTTATCTCTGATTTCAAACAGATTTAAAGTCATTGAGACTGGACCCTCGAGAACACTCAACAATTACACCACTGAAAAATACAACTTTATCCCAGAAGACTGAGGTAGATTTTCTTCTAACTTTTTACCAGAGCTTTATTCCTTTCATTTCTATTTTGATCCTGACAAACTCCCCATTTCCTGCCAGTGACAAGCATACCCATAACATGAGGCTGCCATGACAATACTTGAAAATACAGAGGTTTCACAACATTGCATTCACTCCACATTAATGGTCTCTATGACAAAGAACTGAAAAGAAGGAAGCCTGTGTTAAAACATTTTTAAAAAATCATCCATTATGTTTACCACATGGCAAAGACATTACATTTGGGTCACATTCAATACAACATGTCACAGGGTGAAACACTTTGTATTTTCAAGTATTGTGGTGACAGCATCATGTTATGTGTACCATTTTTCTTTCACTTTGAAAATGTGGAGCAGGTTGTATAGATCGTTGGAAAACAATTACATTTAGTCCATTTTTAGATGTAATTTTAAGCCAGAAAAACTGTGCACGGGGTGTGTAGACTCACTAGGCACTGTCCCTCAACCTGTATCTATTTACAGTTTTTTCAATCGCTTTTGTGCAATTTTCGCAAGTATATGGTGCATTTTCACAGTACTTAGTACAAAGCTCAAAATAGATCATTGAAAATTCAGTGGTTTGAAAACTCTAAGCGCATGTTGAAAATGACTGAGTACAACACACAAAATGATATGGTCACTTTTTCACCAAACGTAAACAGTGTTCATCTAGAAATACATGCTATACATTGCAATACATGTTCATATAAAGTCATTGCTTTTTACAATGGAATTCTCACATTACCTTTGATATGATTGTCTTCTCCTTTGTTAAAATACATGAAAAAGAAAAAGAAAGAAGGTGCAGTGAAATGTGTTCTTTTACAGGGTATAGTATAGGTATAGTATAGGTATAGTATAGGTATAGTATAGGTATAGTATAGGTATAGTATAGGTATAGTATAGGTATAGTATAGGTATAGTATAGGTATAGTATAGGTATAGTATAGGTATAGTATAGGTATAGTATAGGTATATAGGTATAGTATAGGTATAGTATAGGTATAGTATAGGTATAGTATAGGTATAGTATAGGTATAGTATAGGTATAGTATAGGTATAGTATAGGTACAGTATAGGTACAGTATAGGTATAGTATAGGTATAGTATAGGTATAGTATAGGTATATAGGTATAGTATAGGTATAGTATAGGTATAGTATAGGTATATAGGTATAGTATAGGTATAGTATAGGTATAGTATAGGTATAGTATAGGTATAGTATAGGTATAGTATAGGTATAGTATAGGTATAGTATAGGTACAGTATAGGTACAGTATAGGTATAGTATAGGTATAGTATAGGTATAGTATAGGTACAGTATAGGTACAGTATAGGTATAGTATAGGTATAGTAAACTATTACACTCAACTGAGCGACTTGATTAGTTTAGTGTTAGCTAGCTACATAGCTGTCTTTGCTGTCTTCGTATCATCGTATCCAAGATAATTGTGTTGTTTAGGTTTAGAGTGTGTAGTCTTAGAGTGATTATCTTAATTTACCGAGGTTAGCTAGCCAGCTATTTGTCGTCCTTAACGTAGGTGACTCTGCTAGCTAGCCAACAGCTAGCCAACGCTAGCCAACGTCTTCTGTATAGAACTCAACTACCCGGTCGCATTCACAGGTTGTATCACATTTTCACTTCATTTCATTACAGTACAACGGTTTGATTTGTTTGATCGTAGCTAGCTACTTAGCTAGCTACATAGCCGTCTTTGTATCAAAGATAATTGTGTAGTCTAGAGCGATTTTCTAGGTTCGCTAGCCATCTATTGTCGTTCTTTTAGCATAGCGTAACGTAAACAACACTGCTAGCTAGCCTGCTAGCCCCGAATAGCAACACTGCAGAAACTATTACACTCAACGGAACGACTTGATTAGTGTAGTGTCAACAACGCACCCACTGCCAGCTGGCCTACTTCAGCAGTACTGTATCATTTTAATCATTTTAGTCAATAAGATTCTTGCTACGTAGCTTAACTTTCTGAACATTCGAGACGTGTAGTCCACTTGTCATTCAATCTCCTTTGCATTAGCGTAGCCTCTTCTGTAGCCTGTCAACTATGTGTCTGTTTATCCTGTTCTCTCCTCTCTGCACAGACCATACAAACGCTCCTCACCGCGTGGCCGCGGCCACCCTACTCTGGTGGTCCCAGCGCGCACGACCCACGTGGAGTTCCAGGTCTCCGGTAGCCTCTGGAACTGCCAATCTGCGGTCAACAAGGCAGAGTTCATCTCAGCCTATGCCTCCCTCCAGTCCCTCGACTTCTTGGCACTGACGGAAACATGGATCACCACAGACAACACTGCTACTCCTACTGCTCTCTCTTCGTCCGCCCACGTGTTCTCGCACACCCGAGAGCGTCTGGTCAGCGGGGTGGTGGCACCGGGATCCTCATCTCTCCCAAGTGGTCATTCTCTCTTTCTCCCCTTACCCATCTGTCTATCGCCTCCTTTGAATTCCATGCTGTCACAGTTACTAGCCCTTTCAAGCTTAACATCCTTATCATTTATCGCCCTCCAGGTTCCCTCGGAGAGTTCATCAATGAGCTTGATGCCTTGATAAGCTCCTTTCCTGAGGACGGCTCACCTCTCACAGTTCTGGGCGACTTTAACCTCCCCACGTCTACCTTTGACTCTTTCCTCTCTGCCTCCTTCTTTCCACTCCTCTCCTCTTTTGACCTCACCCTCTCACCTTCCCCCCTACTCACAAGGCAGGCAATACGCTCGACCTCATCTTTACTAGATGCTGTTCTTCCACTAACCTCATTGCAACTCCCCCTCCAAGTCTCCGACCACTGCCTTGTATCCTTTTCCCTCTCGCTCTCATCCAACACCTCCCACACTGCCCCTACTCGGATGGTATCGCGCCGTCCCAACCTTCGCTCTCTCTCCCCCGCTACTCTCTCCTCTTCCATCCTATCATCTCTTCCCTCCGCTCAAACCTTCTCCCACCTATCTCCCTGATTCTGCCTCCTCAACCCTCCTCTCCTCCCTCTCTGCATCCCTTGACTCTCTATGTCCCCTATCCTCCAGGCCGGCTCGGTCCTCCCCTCCCGCTCCGTGGCTCGATGACTCATTGCGAGCTCACAGAACAGGGCTCCGGGCAGCCGAGCGGAAATGGAGGAAAACTCGCCTCCCTGCGGACCTGGCATCCTTTCACTCCCTCCTCTCTACATTTTCCTCCTCTGTCTCTGCTGCTAAAGCCACTTTCTACCACGCTAAATTCCAAGCATCTGCCTCTAACCCTAGGAAGCTCTTTGCCACCTTCTCCTCCCTCCTGAATCCTCCGCCCCTCCCCCTCCTCCCTCTCTGCAGATGACTTCGTCAACCATTTTGAAAAAGAAGGTCGACGACATCCGATCCTCGTTTGCTAAGTCAAACGACACCGCTGGTTCTGCTCACACTGCCCTACCCTGTGCTCTGACCTCTTTCTCCCCTCTCTCTCCAGATGAAATCTCGCGTCTTGTGACGGCCGGCCGCCCAACAACCTGCCCGCTTGACCCTATCCCCTCCTCTCTTCTCCAGACCATTTCCGGAGACCTTCTCCCCTTACCTCACCTCGCTCATCAACTCATCCCTGACCGTTGGCTACGTCCCCTTCCGTCTTCAAGAGAGCGAGAGTTGCACCCCCTTCTGAAAAACCTACACTCGATCCCTCCGATGTCAACAATTACAGACCAGTATCCTTCTTTCTTTTCTCTCCAAAACTCTTGAACGTGCCGTCCTTGGCCCAGCTCTCCCGCTATCTCTCTCTGAATGACCTTCTTGATCCAAATCAGTCAGGTTTCAAGACTAGTCATTCAACTGAGACTGCTCTCCTCTGTATCACGGAGGCGCTCCGCACTGCTAAAGCTAACTCTCTCTCCTCTGCTCTCATCCTTCTAGATCTATCGGCTGCCTTCGATACTGTGAACCATCAGATCCTCCTCTCCACCCTCTCCGAGTTGGGCATCTCCCGGCGCGGCCCACGCTTGGATTGCGTCCTACCTGACAGGTCGCTCCTACCAGGTGGCGTGGCGAGAATCTGTCTCACCACGCGCTCTCACCACTGGTGTCCCCAGGGCTCTGTTCTTGGCCCTCTCCTATTCTCGCTATACACCAAGTCACTTGGCTCTGTCATAACCTCACATGGTCTCTCTTATCATTGCTATGCAGACGACACACAATTAATCTTCTCCTTTCCCCCTTCTGATGACCAGGTGGCGAATCGCATCTCTGCATGTCTGGCAGACATATCAGTGTGGATGACGGATCACCACCTCAAGCTGAACCTCGGCAAGACGGAGCTGCTCTTCCTCCCGGGGAAGGACTGCCCGTTCCATGATCTCGCCATCACGGTTGACAACTCCATTGTGTCCTCCTCCCAGAGCGCCAAGAACCTTGGCGTGATCCTGGACAACACCCTGTCGTTCTCAACTAACATCAAGGCGGTGGCCCGTTCCTGTAGGTTCATGCTCTACAACATCCGCAGAGTACGACCCTGCTCCTCACACAGGAAGCGGCGCAGGTCCTAATCCAGGCACTTGTCATCTCCCGTCTGGATTACTGCAACTCGCTGTTGGCTGGGCTCCTGCCTGTGCCATTAAACCCCTTCAACTCATCCAGAACGCGCAGCCCGTCTGGTGTTCAACCTTCCCAAGTTCTCTCACGTCACCCCCGCTCTCCGTTCTCTCCACTGGCTTCCAGTTGAAGCTCGCATCCGCTACAAGACCATGGTGCTTGCCTACGGAGCTGTGAGGACGGCACCTCAGTACCTCCAGGCTCTGATCAGGCCCTACACCCAAACAAGGGCACTGCGTTCATCCACCTCTGGCCTGCTCGCCTCCCTACCACTGAGGAAGTACAGCTCCCGCTCAGCCCAGTCAAAACTGTTCGCTGCCCTGGCCCCCCAATGGTGGAACAAACTCCCTCACGACGCCAGGACAGCGGAGTCAATCACCACCTTCCGAGACACCTGAAACCCCACCTCTTTAAGGGAATACCTAGGATAGGTTAAGTAATCCCTCTCACCCCACCTAAGTTTTAGATGCACTATTGTTAAGTGACTGTCCCACTGGATGTCATAAGGTGAATGCACCAATTTGTAAGTCGCTCTCTGGATAAGAG
>NW_025751533.1:0-15002 GCF_021184085.1 Oncorhynchus gorbuscha
TTGAGATTCAGTTCATTTCCCATGGCAAAGAGGATTTTTGCAATTCATTGCAATTCATCTGATCACTCTTCATAACATTCTGGAGTATATGCAAATTGCCATCATACAAACTGAGGCAGCAGACTTTGTGAAAATTAATATTTGTGTCATTCTCAAAACTTTTGGCCTCGACTGTACAGTACATACAGTAACAGTCAAAAGTTTAGGACTAGTTAGGGCTAGTTAGGACTAGTTAGGGCACACCTACTCATTCAAGGGTTTTCTTTTTCATTACTATGTTCTACACTGTGGAATAATAGAAGACATCAAAATGATGAAATAACACATATGGAATCATGTAGAAACCAAAAAAAGTGTTAAACAAATCAATTTTTTAAAATATATTTGAGATTCTTCAAAGTAGCCACCCTTTGCCTTGATGACATATTTGCACACTCTTGGCATTCTCTCAGCAGTTCTGGACATAATATGGACTTGGTCTTTTAGGACTATCTTCTGTATACCATCCCTATCATATCAATTTACTATAGACTGTAGTCTTTACAGATGAACCACATCATATAATTATTTGATCTGATAGGGCTAGCTTCTGTATACCAACCCTACTTTGTCACAACACAACTGATTTGCTCAAACACATTAAGAAGGAAAGAAATTGCACAAATTAACTTTTAACAAGGCACACCTGTTAATTTAAATGCTTCCCAGGTGTTTACCTCATGAAGCTGGTTGAGAGAATGCCAAGAGTGTGCTAAGCTGTCATCAAGGCAAAGGGTGGCTACTTTGAAGAATCTAAAATATATTTTGATTTGTTAAATACTTTTTGGTTACTACGTGATTCCATATGTGTTGTTTCATAGTTTAATGTCTTCAGCATGATTCTACAATTGTCATGTATTGTCATGTTATGTCTTGTTCCTGTTCTTTCTCTTCACTCCGTCTCCCTCTGCTGGTCGTATTAGGTTACCTTCTCTTCCTCTCCTTCTCCCAGCTGTTCCTCATCTTCTCTAACTACCTCGTTCACCCTTTTCCCACCTGTTCCTTTTTCCCTCTGATTAGGTCTCTATTTCTCTCTCTGTTCCTGCTTCTGTCTTTGTCAGATTCTCGTTTGAGTTTCTCATGCCAGAACCAAACTATCGTCTCGTTTGCTTCACCCTTGTCCCGTCCTGTTGGAATCTGCCTGTTCATCTGATGCTACGTGTGATCAGGTACCTCTGTCCTCTACGACCCGCGCCTACCCAGAGAGACCAGCAGTCTGTCGCCGCTAACCCAGCTATTCTCCTCTGCTGCTAAGAAGGGGACTCTTCTGTAAATATCAGAAGGACTTTATGATTCATTTGTCGCCCTCTCTGCGGGTTGTCTATTTTGCCATTATATACATCTGAAGAGGATCTATGTCTTCCCTGTGTTTTGACATTAAAGCACTCTGTATTTGTTAAACCGCTTTTGGGTCCTCACTCACGTGCATAACAACAATGTACAAAATAGTTCAAATAAAGTAAAACCTTTGAATGAGTTCAAACTTTTGACTGGTACTGGTGTAAGTATTCAGACCCTTCGCTATGAGACTCGAAATTGAGCTCAGGTACATCCTGTGTCCATCCTAGCTCTTTCTACCACTTGACTGGAGTGCACCTGGGGTAAACTCAATTGATTGGCCATGATTAGGAAAGGCAAAAAACAAGCCATTTGGATGAAGGAATTGTCCGTAGAGCTCTGAGACAGGATTGTGTCGAGGCACAGATCTGGGGAAGGGTACTCAAAACATTTCTGCAGCATTCAAGGTCCCCAAGAACACAGTGGCCTCCATCATTCTTAAATGAAACAAGTTTGGAACCACTCAGACTTTTCGTACAGCTGACCGCCCGGCCAAACTGAGCAATCGGGGGAGAAGAGTCTTGATCGGGGAGGTGACCAAGAACCCGATGGTCACTCTGACAGAGTTCCAGAGTTCCTCTGTGGAGATAGCGGAACCTTCCAGAAGGACAACCATCTCTGTAGCACTCCACCAATCAGGCCTTTATGGTAGAGTGGCCAGACGGAAGCCACTCCTCAGGAAAAGGCACATGACAGGATGCTTGGACTTAGCCAAAAGGCACCTAAAGACTCTCAGACCATGAGAAACAAGATTCTCTGGTCTGATGAAAACAAGATTGAACTCTTTGGCCTGAACACCAAGTGTCACATATGCAGGAAACCTGGTATCAAATCAAATCAAATGTATTTATATAGCCCTTCGTACATCAGCTGATATCTCAAAGTGCAGTACAGAAACCCAGTCTAAAACCCCAAACAGCAAGCAATGCAGATGTAGAAGCATGGTACCTGGCACCATCCCTACGATGAAGCATTGTGGTGGCAGCATCATCCTGTGGCAATGTTTTTCAGCGGCAGGGTCTGGGAGACTAGTCAGGATAGAGGCAAAGATGAGTGGAGCAAAGTACAGAGAGATCCTTGATAAAAACCTGTTCACCTTCCAACAGAACAACGACCCTAAGCACACAGCCAAGACAAAGCAGGAGTGGCTTCGGGACAAGTCTCTGAATGTCCTTGAGTGGTCCAGCCAGATCCTGGACTTGAACCCAATTGAACATCTCTGGAGAGATCTGGAAATAGCTGTGTTGCAATGCTCCCCATCCAACCTGACAGAGCTTGAGAGGATCTGCAGAGAGGAATGAGAGAAACTCCCCAAATACAGGTGTGCCAAGCTTGTAGCGTCATACCCAAGAAGACTTGAGGCTGCAATCGCTGCCAAAGGTGCTTCAACAAAGTACTTAGTAAAGGGTCTGAAGTGTGATATTTCAGTTTTGTATTTTTAAATATAAATTTGCAACAATTTCTAAAAACCTGTTTTGCTTTGTCATTATGGGGTATTGTGTGTAGATTGGTGGGGGCGGGGAGACAATTTAACCCATTTTAGAATAAGGCTGTAATGTAACAAATTTGGAAAAAGTCAAGGGGTCTGAATACTTTCCGAATGCACTGTAGAGCAGAAATAGGCTGTGGAAAAATCCAGAATAAATCCATTAAATTCTATAACCACCTAAAAGGAAGCGATTCCCAAACCTTCCATAACAAAGCCATCACCTACAGAGAGATGAACCTGGAGAAGAGTCCCCTAAGCAAGCTGGTGCTGGGGCTCTGTTCTCAAACACAAACACCCCACAAAGCCATCACCTACAGAGAGATGAACCTGGAGAAGAGTCCCTTAAGCAAGCTGATCCTGGGGCTCTGTTCACAAAAACAAACACCCCACAAACAGAGCCCCAGCACAGAAACACAATTAGACCCAACCAAATCATGAGAAAACAAAAAGATAATTACTTGACACATTCGAAATAATTAAAACAGATCAAACTAGAATGCTATTTGGCCCTAAACAGAGAGTACACAGCGGCAGAATACTTCACCACTGTGACTTACCCAAAACTAAGGAAAGATTTGACTATTTACAGACTCAGTGATCATAGCCTTGCTATTGAGAAAGGCCGCTGTAGGCAGACCTGGCTCTCAAGAGAAGACAGGATATGTGCTCACTGCCCACAAAATGAGGTGAAAACTGAGCTGCACTTCCTAACCTCCTGCCAAATGCATGACCATATTAGAGACACATATTTCCCTCAGATTAAATAGACCCACAAAGACTGAAAACAAATCCCATTTTGATAAACTCCCATATCTATTGGGTGAAATACAGAAGTGTGCAATCACAGCTTACTCAAATCCATTTTTATTTGTCACATGCACCGAATACAACAGGTGTAGGTAGACCTTACAGTGAACTGCTTGCTTACAAGCCCCTTGTCATGTTTGTCATTTATTATCATGTCTTGTCCCTGTGCTCCCCATTCTATTCGTTTCCCTCTGCTGGTCTTATTAGGTTCTTTCCCTCTTTCTATCCCTCTCTCTCCCCCTCCCTCTCTCGCTCTCTCTTCTCTCTATCGTTCCGTTCCTGCTCCCAGCTGTTCCTATTCCCCTAATCATCATTTAGTCTTCCCACACCTGTTCCCGATCCTTTCCCCTGATTAGAGTCCCTATTTATTCCTTTGTGTTCCGTTCCTGTCCCGTCGGTTCCTTGTTTAGTATTCACCGTGCTGTGATTGTGTTTCGCCCTGTCCTGTCGTGTTTTTTGCCTTCATCAGATGCTGCGTGTGAGCAGGTGTCTCTGTCAGCAACTACGGCCTGCGCCTACCCCGACGACCTGCAGTCTGGCCGCTTCTCTTGTTATTCCCCTCTACAGACTAGAGAGGATTTCTGTTATTCCCTGTTTGGACTTGAATAAACTCTGTTTCTGTTAAGTCGCTTTTGGGTCCTCTATCACCTGCATGACAGAAGGAACCGACCAGGAATGGACCCAGCGACTTCAGACGCTCGTTACACTGCCGTCAAGATCCAGGAGCCATGCTCGGCAGACCGACCAGGAATTGTCTGCCTGCTGCCATGCCGTGAACCTGGCCGCGCTCAGGTTTCCGACCTCTGGACAGTTCCAGAGTCTCGTCTCGTGCCACCTGTTACTTCCTGGCCTGCCGAGCCTCCAGAACCTAGGGTTAATAACCCACCTTGCTACTCCGGGCAGCCCACTGAGTGCCGCTCCTTTCTCACGCAGTGTGAGATTGTGTTCTCTCTCCAACCCAACACATACTCTAGAGAGAGAGCTCGGGTTGCTTCGTCATTTCACTCCTTACTGGCCGGGCTCGAGAATGGGGCACAGCTATCTGGGAGGCAAGGGCTGATTGCTCTAACAAGTTCCAGAACTTTAAAGAGGAGATGATTCGGGTTTTTGACCGTTCAGTTTTTGGTAGGGAGGCTTCTAGGGCCCTGGCTTCCTTATGCCAAGGTGAACGGTCCATAACGGATTATTCTATTGAGTTTCGCACTCTTGCTGCCTCTAGTGAGTGGAGCGAGCCGGCGCTGCTCGCTCGTTTTCTGGAGGGACTCACGCAGTGGAAAGCGGCGTTTAACACTCCGTTAGGGCATTTTGAGTACCGGGTTCTGCCGTTCGGTCTCGCCAATGCGCCAGCTGTTTTTCAGGCATTAGTTAATGATGTTCTGAGAGACATGCTGAACATCTTTGTTTTTGTCTATCTTGACGATATCCTGATTTTTCTCCGTCACTCGAGATTCATGTTCAGCACGTTCGACGTGTTCTACAGCGCCTTTTAGAGAATTGTCTCTACGTAAAGGCTGAGAAGTGCTCTTTTCATGTCTCCTCCGTTACTTTTCTCGGTTCCGTTATTTCCGCTGAAGGCATTCAGATGGATTCCGCTAAGGTCCAAGCTGTCAGTGATTGGCCCGTTCCAAGGTCACGTGTCGAGTTGCAGCGCTTTTTAGGTTTCGCTAATTTCTATCGGCGTTTCATTCGTAATTTCGGTCAAGTTGCTGCCCCTCTCACAGCTCTTACTTCTGTCAAGACGTGTTTTAAGTGGTCCGGTTCCGCCCAGGGAGCTTTTGATCTTCTAAAAGAACGTTTTACGTCCGCTCCTATCCTCGTTACTCCTGACGCCACTAGACACCCAGTTGTCGAGGTTGACGCTTCAGAGGTAGGCGGGGAGCCATTTATCCCAGCGCTTCCAGTCTGACGATAAGGTTCATCCTTGTGCTTATTTTTCTCATCGCCTGTCGCCATCTGAGCGCAACTATGATGTGGGTAACCGTGGAACTGCTCGCCATCCGCTTAGCCCTAGGCGAATGGCTGCCAGTGGCTGGAGGGGCTAATCGTTCCTTTTGTCGCTTGACAGACCATAAGAACTTTGAGTACATCCGTTCTGCCAAACGACTTAATGCCCGTCACATGGCGTTGTTTGCTCGTTGGAAGTTTGTGATTTCTTACCGTCCGGGTAGCAAGAACACCAAGCCTGATGCCTTATCCTCATCTCGTTTGTTTCTAGGTTGATGATCCTGAGGATTTTCAATGTCACCACTGATGTCTGGGAAATTGAGGGAATTGAAGGACAGGTTAAGCAAGCACTCACGCACTGTGCGTCAGCCGCGCGCTTGTCCTAGCAACTCCTTTTCGTTCCTGTTTCCACTCGTCTGGCTGTCTTCAGCGGGCTCACTCTGCCAAGTTAGCTGGTCATCCCGGTGTTGGAGGCACTCTTGCGTCTATTCAGCCAGCGCTTTTGGTGGCCGACTTCAGAGCGTGACACGCGTCGCTTTCGTGGCTGCTTGTTCGACTGCGCAGACTAAGTCGGGTAACCTCCTCCTGCCGGTCGTCTCAGACCGCTCCCCATTCTTCTCGACCATGTCTCACATCGCCTTAGACTTCATTACCGGTCTGGCTCTTTGTCTGCGGGGAGGACTGTGAGAGCCGCCAATAAACCCAGGATTAAGAGTCCAAGGTATTGTTAGTGCCAGAGAGTGTGGCTTTCCACTCGCAACCTTCCTCTTACGACAGCTTCTCGTAAGTTGACTCCGCGGTTCATTGGTCCGTTCCGTGTCTCCCAGGTCGCCAATCCGCACCGTGCGATTGATTATTCCGCGACATTCGCTCGCGTCCATCCTGTCTTCCATGTCTCCTGTGTTAAGCCCTTTCTTCGCACCCCTCGTTCGTCTTTCCTCCCCTCTCCCGTCCTTGTCGAGAGCGCACCTATTTACAAGGTACATAAGATCCTGGACATGCTTCTCGGGACGGGGTCACCAATACTTAGTGGATTGGGAGGGTTACGGTCCTGAGGAGAGGAGTTGGGTTCCGTTCGGGAGTGGCTGGACCGTTCACTCATCGATGATTTCCTCCGTTGCCGCCAGGATTCCTCCTCGAGTGCGCCAGGAGCGCTCGGTGAGTGGGGGTACTGTCATGTTTGTCATTTATTATCATGTCTTGTCCCTGTGCTCCCCATTCTATTCGTTTCCCTCTGCTGGTCTTATTTGGTTCTTTCCCTCTTTCTATCCCTCTCTCCCCTCCCTCTCTCACTCTCTCGCTCTCTCTTCTCTCTATCGTTCCGTTCCTGCTCCCAGCTGTTTCCTATTCCCCTAATCATCATTTAGTCTTCCCACACCTGTTCCCGATCCTTTCCCCTGATTAGAGTCCCTATTTATTCCTTTGTGTTCCGTTCCTGTCCCGTCGGTTCCTTGTTTAGTATTCACCGTGCTGTGATTGTGTTTCGCCCTGTCCTGTCGTGTTTTTTGCCTTCATCAGATGCTGCGTGTGAGCAGGTGTCTCTGTCTACTACGGCCTGCGCCTACCCGAAGCGACCTGCAGTCTGTGGCCGCTTCTCTTGTTATTCCCTCTACAGACTAGAGGATTTCTGTTATTCCCTGTTTGGACTTGAATAAACTCTGTTTCTGTTAAGTCGCTTTTGTCCTCTATCACCTGCATGACACCCTAACCAACAATGCAGTTCAATATATAGAGTTAAGAAAGTATTTACTTAATAAAACCCGTAATAGTTTGCAAGCCCTGCCACATCCGATGAGCTTCAGAGCGTGTTTTAGATTTAATCTTAGTCCTGGCTGACGCTTTGCTTGTTTGATGGTCTGCCTGAGGGCTTAGCAGAATTTCTTATAAGCCTCCGGATTAGTGTCCTGCTCCTTAAAAGCAGCAGCTCTAGCCTTTAGATCAGTGCAAATGTTGTCTGTAATCCATGGCTTCGTTTGGGATATGTACGACGGTCACTGGGGACAACGTTGTCAATGCTATTATTGATGAAGCCGGTGACTGAGGTGGGTAAACTCTTCAATGCCATTGGATGTATCACAGAACACATTCCAGTCTGTGCTAGCAAAACAGTCTTGTAGTGTAGATATGTGTCATCTGGACCACTTTGTATAAAGTGAATACTGGTTCTTCCTGCTATAGTTTTTGGTAAGCAGGAACCTGAGGATACAGTTATGGTCAGATTTGCCAAATGGAGGGCGCAGGGAGCTTTGTATGCGTCTCTGTGTGTGGAGTAAAGGTGGTCAGGAGTTTTTTCCTCTGGTTGCACATGTGACATGCTGGTAGAAATGAGGTGAAACAGATTTAAGTTTGTTCACATTAATAAAGTCCCCAAGGTAACAAGGAGCATCGCTTTCTATAGATAGGGGCAGCATTTCCACTTTTTGATAAATAACGTGCACAATTTCAACTTCCTGCTACTCATGCCAGGAATATATTATATGCATATGATCAGTAGGTGTGGATAGAAAACACTCAGAAGTTTCTAAAACTGGTTCAATAATGTCTGTGACTATAACAGAACTTATGTATCAGGCGAAAACCCCAAGGAAAACTGTTCAGAATATTTTAATTTTTTTTTTCCTCTGACAGTTCCCTCAGTTGTCTTTGCCAAGGGAAATTAGATAGCACCTGTTTACAGTTCCTACGACTTCCACAGGATGTCACCAGTCTTTGGAATTAGGTTGAAGTTAATCATTGGTGAAACGAAGAAGAGGCACTTCCTGAAACAAACGTTACACTGTTGAGAGTTACGCAAGAGGGAAAAAGGGGCATGTCTTGTTTACTTTTCTATCGAATACAGTTTGCCCCGCCTACAATTTGATCGATTATTAACGTTTAAAATACTCTAAAGTTGTTTTTACAAAGTAGTTTTGGCAAAGTTTATAGGCAACTTTTTGAAATGTTTTGTAGTGACGTTGTGTTTTTTGGAAAGCTGTTTTTCCGGATCAAACCTGCTTTATAAAAAAGAGGTTTTAATATAGATGAGTACTCTATTGGTAGATAGTGTGGTCTACAGCTTATCATGAGGTACTGTACATCAGGCGAGCAATACCCTCAAAACCTTTAAATATTAGACATCGTTGCACCAGATGTTATTGACAAACAGACACATCACCGCCCTCGTTCTACCAGACGCAGCGCCCTGTCCTGCCAATGCCCTGAAAACCCAGTCAGCTCTATGTTATATGGATTTGTTCAGCCACTACTGGTAACAGAAGATATTACAGTTTTTAATGTCCTGTTGATAGTCTCGACCGTAGATCATAAAGTTTGTTTTGTAATTTGGCGTTTTACTCACTCGCCTTCGAATCCTATCAAGACACCCCAACCTCTCCTTGTATCGCTTAACATTTCTTCATGCAAATGACAGGGATTGTGCCTGATCTCCAGAGAGTAGTATATCCTCCTACTCTCTCCCTCCGGGCGCTAAGGCAACTCTGCCGTGTCTATTAACCACGCCCTGGCACCATGATTACGGACACCTGTTCCCCATCATTACACACACCTGTTCTCATCATTACGCACACCTGTTCCCATCATTACGCACACCTGTTCCCCATCATTACACACACCTGTTCCCCATCATTATGCACACCTGTTCCCCATCATTACGCACACTGTTCTCATCATTAAACACACCTGTTCCCCATCATTACGGACACCTGTTCCCCATCATTACGGACACCTGTTCCCTATCATTAAACACACCTGTTCCCATCATTACGCATACCGTTCCCATCATTACGACACCTGTTCCCCATCATTACGACTCCTGTTTCATCATTACACACACCTGTTCCCTCTATCATTACGCATACCTGTTCCCCATCATTAATATGACACCTGTTTCATCATTACGGACACCTGTTCTCTATCATTAGCTCACATCGAGCCTCCTTTGATTACATGACACCTGTTCCCCATCACATGCGCATTAATTTCGTTCCCTATCATTGGCCACCTGAGCCCTCATCATTACGACACCTGTTCTCTATCACACACCTGTTCCCATCATTACACACACACCTGTTCCCCATCAGTACGCATACCTGTTCCCTATCATTACGTATACCTGTTCTCATCATTACGATACCTGCTCTCTCTATCATTACACACACTCTGTTCCTCTATCACGGGATACCTGTTCCTCTATCATTACGCATACACCTGTTCCCCTATCATTACACACACTCGTTCCTCATCATTAAACACAATTTGTTCCTATCATTGCACACACTGTTCTCTATCATTAAACATACCTGTTCTATCATTACGCACACCTGTTCCCATCATTACACACACCTGTTCCCCATCATTACACACACCTGTTCCCCATCATTACGCACACCTGTTTCCCATCATTACGTGCACCTGTTCCCCATCATTACACACACCTGCTCCCCATCATTACGTACACCTGTTCCCCATCATTACGGACACCTGTTCCTCATCATTACACACACCTGTTCCCCATCATTACACACACCTGTTCCCCATCATTACGTACACCTGTTCCCCATCATTACGTACACCTGTTCCCCATCATTACGGACACCTGTTCCCCATCATTACCACACCTGTTCCCCATAATTACACACACCTGTTACCCATCATGACGGACACCTGTTCCCCATCATTACGCACACCTGTTCCCCATCATTACCACACCTGTT
Organism: Oncorhynchus gorbuscha; assembly: GCF_021184085.1. Taxonomy (NCBI): domain Eukaryota; kingdom Metazoa; phylum Chordata; class Actinopteri; order Salmoniformes; family Salmonidae; genus Oncorhynchus; species Oncorhynchus gorbuscha. Next base: position 10,330 of record NW_025751533.1, read on the forward strand.
CCCCATCATTACGGACACCTGTTCCCCATCATTACGTACACCTGTTCCCCATCATTACGGACACCTGCTCCCCATCATTACACACACCTGTTCCCCATCATTACGTACATCTGTTCCCCATCATTACGGACACCTGTTCCCCATCATTACGGACACCTGTTCCCTATCATTACCACACCTGTTCCCCATCATTACCATACCTGTTCCCCATCATTACACACACCTGTTCCCCATCATTACACACACCTGTTCCCCATCATTACGGACACCTGTTCCCCATCATTACACACACCTGTTCCCTATCATTACCACACCTGTTCCCCATCATTACCATACCTGTTCCCCATCATTACACACACCTGTTCCCCATCATTACACACACCTGTTCCCCATCATTACACACACCTGTTCCCCATCATTACGCACACCTGTTCCCCATCATTACGGACACCTGTTCCCCATAATTACCACACCTGTTCCCCATCATTACGGACACCTGTTCCCCATCATTACGTACACCTGTTCCCCATCATTACGCACACCTGTTCCCCATCATTACGGACACCTGTTCCCCATCATTACCATACCTGTTCCCCATCATTACACACACCTGTTCCCCATCGTTACACACACCTGTTCCCCATCATTACACACACCTGTTCCCCATCATTACACACACCTGTTCCCCATCATTACGGACACCTGTTCCCCATCATTACACACACCTGTTCCCCATCATTACGCACACCTGTTCCCCATCATTACGCACACCTGTTCCCCATCATTACGCACACCTGATCCCCATCATTACACACACCTGATCCCCATCATTACACACACCTGTTCCCCATCATTACGCACACCTGTTCCCCATCATTACACACACCTGTTCCCCATCATTACGCACACCTGTTCCCCATCATTACGCACACCTGTTCCCCATCATTACTCACACCTGTCCCCCATCATTACACACACCTTGTCATAATTTTCTCTCCCTCTCCCTTAGCCCTCAGTTGACATCCGTCATTATATATATTTTTATTTAACCTTTATTTAACTGGGCGAGTCAGTTCTTGGCTTGTTAAATTCTTATTTACAATGCCGGTCTAGGAACAGAATCTGACAGGATTCGATCACAACCTTCAGTTACTGACCCAATGCTCTAACCACTAGGTTACCTGTTTCAACCACTAGGGCATTTCCATTTCAACCCACTAGGGCTACCTGCTCTAACCACTCAGGCCACCTGCCTCTAACCACTAGGCTACCTGCTCCCAACCAGTAGGCTACCTGCTCCTGAACCACTAGGCTACCTGCTCTAACCACTAGGCTACCTGCTCTAACCACTAGGTCACCTGCCTCAACCACTAGGCTACCTGCTCAACCACCAGGCTCTAACCACTAGGCTACCTGCCTTCAACCACTAGGCTACCTGCCTAACCACTAGGCTACCTTGCCTCTAACCACTCAGACTACCTGCTCTAACCACTCAGGCCACCTGCCTCTAAACACCAGGCTCTAACCATCAGGCTACCTGCTCTAACCACTAGGCTACCTGCTCTTAACCACTAGGCTCTAACCACTGGCTACCTGCTCTAACCACTAGGCTGCCTGCTCTAACCACTTGTCTCCTAACCACTAAGGCTACCTGCTCTAACCATCAGGCTGCCTGCTCTAACCACTAGGCTACCTGCTCTAACCACTGGCTACTCTATATCACAACCACTATGCTACCTGCTCTAACCACTAGGCTCTAACCACAGGCTATGCTCCAACCACTAGGCTACCTGCTCTAACCACCAGGCTACCTGCTCTAACCACTAGGCTACGTGCCTCTAACCACTAGGGGCTACCACTCTAACCACTAGGCTCAAACCACTAGGCTACCTGCTCTAACCACTAGGCTACCTGCTCTAACCACTGGGCTACCTGCCTAACCACTGGGCTACCTGTTTCCAACCACACTCAGGCTACCTGCTCTAACCACTAGGCTACCTGCTCTAACCACTAGGCTACCTGCTCTAACCACTGGGCTACCTGCTCTAACCACTGGGCTACCTGTTTCTAACCACCAGGCTACCTGCTCTATCCACTAGGCTAGCCTGCATAACCACCAGGCTACCGTTTCAACCACTAGGCTACCTGCTCTAACCACTGGGTTCACCTGCTCTAACCACTGGGCTGCCTGCTGGTAACCACCAGGGCTACCTGCTCAACCACTGGGCTGCTCCCAACCACTGGGCTACCTGCTCTAACCGCTGGGCTGCCTGGTTCCTAGCCACTAGATACCTGCTTTAGGTTACTAGTCTGCCTTAATATAACCACTAGTTCTATATCAGTTGCCTGAGTCCAGCCGCTCTAACCACTAGGCTACCTGCTGGTTACTAGTCCTAGATAGCTCTCTAACCACTAGGCTACCTGCTCACAACCACTAGATAACGCTCTAACCACTAGGCTGCCTGCTCTAACCACTATCTACTATAGCTCTAACCACTAGGCTAGTCAGTTGCTGGGTCAATCTCAACCACTGGGCTACCCCTGCAGTTCTAACCACCGGGCTCTAACCACTAGGCTGCTCCTAGCCAGTTGCTACGTGCTCTAACCACTGGGCTACCTGCTGGTAACCACTAGACTCCTGCTCTAGCCACTGGGCTACCTGGTTAAACACTAGGCTCTAACCACTAGGCTACCTGCTGGTTACTAGTCCTGCCTGCTCCAACACTAGGCTCTAACCACTGGGCCTGCCTGCTCTAACCACTGGGCTACCTGCTTTCTAACCACTAAGTCTCTAACCACTAAAGCTACCTGCTCTAACCACTAGGCTAACGGTCTAACCACTAGGCTATATGCGCAACCACTGGGCCAACGCTCTAACCACTGGGCTACCTGCTGGTAACCACTAGCTCTAACCACTAGGCTACCTGCTCTAACCACTAAGGCTACCTGCTCTAACCACTAGGCTACCTGCTCTAACCACTAGGCTACGTGCTCTAACCACTGGGCTACCTGCTCTAACCACTAGGCTCTAACCATAGGCTACCTGCTCTAACCACTAGGCTACCTGCTCTAACCACTGGGCTACCTGCTCTAACCACTGGGCTACCTGCTCTAACCACTAGGCTACCTGCTCTAACCACTAGGCTACCTGCTCTAACCACTAGGCTACCTGCTCTAACCACTGGGCTACCTGCTCTAACCACTGGGCTACCTGCTCTAACCACTAGGCTACCTGCTCTAACCACTAGGCTACCTGCTCTAACCACTAGGCTACCTGCTCTAACCACTAGGCTACCTGCCTCTAACCACTAGGCTACCTGCTCTAACCACTGGGCTACCTGCTCTAACCACAGGGCTACCTGCTCTAACCACTGGGCTACCTGCTCTAACCACTGGGCTACCTGCTCTAACCACTAGGCTACCTGCTCTAACCACTAGGCTACCTGCTCTAACCACTAGGCTACCTGCTCTAACCACTAGGCTACCTGCCTCTAACCACTAGGCTACCTGCTCTAACCACTAGGCTACCTGCTCTAACCACTAGGCTACCTGCTCTAACCACTAGGCTACCTGCCTCTAACCACTAGGCTACCTGCTCTAACCACTAGGCTACCTGCTCTAACCACTAGGCTACCTGCTCTAACCACTAGGCTACCTGCCTCTAACCACTAGGCTACCTGCTCTAACCACTAGGCTACCTGCTCTAACCACTAGGCTACCTGCTCTAACCACTAGGCCCCATTGGGTAGTATTGTTTTCTCTCAGTAGGTTTCTCATGTTTGTTCATCCGTACTGTTTCATTATTAATTAAACCTTCTGCACCTGCTTGACTCCTGTGTATTATGTTACAACAGCAGCAAGATTTGTGAACTGTTGCCTCAAGAAAATTGTAAATACAACCCATATTTAAGTTGATTTATTTTCCCTTTTGTACTTTAACTATTTGCACATCGTTACAACACTGTATATGGGCATAATATGACATTTGAAATGTTCATTTGGAACTTCTGTGAGTGTAATGTTTGCTGTTCCTTTGGTACTTCTGTGAGTGTAATGTTTGCTGTTCCTTTGGTACTTCTGTGAGTGTAATGTTTGCTGTTCCTTTGGTACTGCTGTGAGTGTAATGTTTGCTGTTCATTTGGAACTTCTGTGAGTGTAATGTTTGCTGTTCATTTGGTACTTCTGTGAGTGTAATGTTTGCTGTTCCTTTGGTACTTCTGTGAGTGTAATGTTTGCTGTTCCTTTGGTACTTCTGTGAGTGTAATGTTTGCTGTTCATTTGGAACTGCTGTGAGTGTAATGTTTGCTGTTCATTTGGAACTGCTGTGAGTGTAATGTTTGCTGTTCATTTGGAACTGCTGTGAGTGTAATGTTTGCTGTTCATTTGGAACTGCTGTGAGTGTAATGTTTGCTGTTCATTTGGAACTGCTGTGAGTGTAATGTTTGCTGTTCATTTGGAACTGCTGTGAGTGTAATGTTTGCTGTTCATTTGGAACTGCTGTGAGTGTAATGTTTGCTGTTCCTTTGGAACTGCTGTGAGTGTAATGTTTGCTGTTCATTTGGAACTGCTGTGAGTGTAATGTTTGCTGTTCATTTGGAACTGCTGTGAGTGTAATGTTTGCTGTTCATTTGGTACTTCTGTGAGTGTAATGTTTGCTGTTCCTTTGGTACTTC
>NW_025751534.1:0-14999 GCF_021184085.1 Oncorhynchus gorbuscha
TACATTAAAACTAGACATCATAATATTTTACTAGTTTTAATTCACACTGCCTCATTGGCCTACATTAAAAACTAGACATCATAATATTTTACCAGTCGGCCTACACTGCCTCATTGGCCTACATTAAAACTAGACATCATAATATTTTACCAGCCGGCCAACACTGCCTCATTGGCCCACATAAAAACTATACATCATAATATTTTTAACACTGCCTTTGTTGGCCTGCATAAAAACTGGACATCATGTAATATTTTGCCAGTCGACCTACACTGCCTCATTGGCCTGCATTAAGGCTGGACATCATAATATTTCAATAGTCGACCTATTAATATCGTCATTGGTATACCATAAAAACTGGACATCATGTTTTACCAGTCGACCCACACTATCCTCATTGGCCTACATAAAAACTAGACATCATAATGTTTACCAGTCGACCTACACTGCCTCATTGGCCTACATTAAAACTTGACATCATAATATTTTACCAGTCGACCTACACTGCCTCATTGGCCTACATTAAAACTAGACATCATGATATTTTACCAGTCGGCCAACACTGCCTCATTGGGCCCACATTAAAACTAGACATCATAATATTTTAACACTGCCTCATTGGCCTACATAAAAATCCAGACATCATAATATTTTACCAGTCGACCTACACTGCCTAATTGGCCTACATTAAAACTAGACATCATAATATTTTAACACTGCCTCATTGGCCTACATTGAAATCATGCTAGACATCATAATATTTTTAACACTGCCTCATTGGCCTACATAAAAACTAGACATCATAATATTTTACCAGTCGACCTACACTGCCTCATTGGCCTACATTAAAACTAGACATCATAATATTTTACCAGTCAACCCACACTGCCTCATTGGCCCACATTAAACCTAGACATCATAATATTTTACCAGTTTCACCTACACTGCCTCATTGGCCTACATTAAAACTAGACATCATGGTTTAATACTGCTCATTGGCCTACGTTAAAACTAGACATCATAATACTTAACACTGCCTCATTGGCCTACATAAAACTAGACATCATAATATTTTACCAGTCGACCTACACTGCCTCATTGGCCTACATTAAAATCCTAGGACATCATAATATTTTAACACTGCCTCATTGGCCTACATAAAAACTAGACATCATAATATTTTACCAGTCGACCTATACTGCCTCATTGGCCTACATTAAAACTAGACATCATAATATTTTATCAGTCGACCTACACTGCCTCATTATTACATTAAAACTAGACATCATAATATTTTTACCAGTCGACCTACACTGCCTCATTGGCCTACATTAAAACTAGACATCATAATATTTCATCAGTCGACCTACACTGCCTCATTGGCCTACATTAAAACCAGACATCATAATATTTAACACTGCCTCATTGGCCTACATAAAAACTAGACATCATAATAACCAGTCGACCTACACTGCCTCAGCCTACATTAAAACTAGACATCAATATTTTACCAGTGCGACCTACACTGCCTCATTGGCCACATTAAAACTAGACATCATAATATTTTAACACTGCCTCATCTGGTCATAAAACTAGACATCATAATATTTTACCAGTCGACCTCACTGCCTCATTGGCCCACATTAAAAAACTAGACATCATAATATTTTAACACTGCCTCATTGGCCCACATTAAAACTAGACATCATAATATTTTTACCAGACATACACTGTCTCATTGGCCTACTAAAACTAGACATCATAATATTGCTTTTTTGCATGCTTTTCCTCTTTTCTTTTTTTTTTTTCACTGCCTCATTGGCCTACATTAAAACTAGACATCATAATATTTTAACACTGCCTCATTGGCCTACATTAAAACAGACATCATAATATTTTAACACTGCCTCATTGGCAGCCTACATTAAAACTAGACATCATAATATTTTAAACTCATTGGGACATTAAAAACTAGACATCATAATATTTTACCAGTCAACATACACTGTCATTCGTTATTTTACCAGCTTCAACCTACACTGCCTCATTGGCCCACATTAAAAGTAGACATCATAATATTTTACCAGTTAACCTACACGCCTCATTGGCCCACATTCGACATCTTATTTACCATTACACTGCCTCATTGGCCTACATTAAAAGTAGACATCATAATATTTTTTAACACTGCCTCATTGCCCACATTAAAACTAGACATCTACCAGTCGACCTAAACTCATTGGAACTAGAGATCATAATATTTTAACACTGCCTCATTGGCCTACATTAAAACTAGACATCATAATATTTAACACTGCCTCATTGGCCTACATTAAAAACCAGACATCATAATATTTTACCAGTCGACCTACACTGCCTCATTGGCCCACATTAAAACTTGACATCATAATATTTTTACCAGTCAACCTACACTGCCTCATTGGCCCATAAAACTAGACATCATGATATTTTAACAGTCGGCCAACAGCCTCACATTAAAACTAGACATCATAATATACTTAACACTGCCTCATTGGCCTACATAAAAACTAGACATCATTATTTTACCAGTCGACCTACACTGCCTCATTGGCCTACATTAAAACTAGACATCTAATATTTTACCAGTCGACCTACACTGCCTCATTGGCCTACATTAAAACTAGACATCATAATATTTTACCAGTCAGCCAACACTGCCTCATTGGCCCACATAAAAACTATACATCATAATATTAACACTGCCTCATTGGCCTACATAAAAACTGCTAGACATCATAATATTCTTACCAGTCACCATACACTGCCTCATTGGCCTACATTAAAACTAGACATCATAATATTTTAACACTGCCTCATTGGCCTACATAAAAACTAGACATCATAATATTTTACCAGTCGACCTACACTGCCTCATTGGACATAAAACTAGACATCATAATATTTTACCAGTCGACCTACACTGCCTCATTGGCCTACACAAAACTAGACATCATAATATTTTACCAGTCGACCTACACTGCCTCATTACCTACATAAAAACTTGACATCATAATATTTTACCAGTTTTGCCTTCATTGGCCCACATTCTTGACATCATAATATTTTACCAGTCGACCTACACTGCCTCATTGGCCTACATTAAAACTAGACATCATGATATTTTACCAGTCGGCCAACACTGCCTCATTGGCCCACATTAAAACTAGACATCATAATATTTTTAACACTGCCTCATTGGCCTACATAAAACTAGACATCATAATATTTTTTACCAGTCGACCTACACTGCCTAATTGGCCTACATTAAAACTAGACATCATAATATTTTAACACTGCCTCATTGGCCTACATTGAAACTAGACATCATAATATTTTTAACACTGCCTCATTGGCCTACATAAAACTAGATCATCATGACCTACACTGCCTCATTGGCCTACATTTACATCATGATAGTTTTACCAGTCGGCCAACACTGCCTCATTGGCCCACGTTAAAACTAGACATCATAATATTTTAACACTGCCTCATTGGCCTACATGAAAACTAGACATCATAATATTTTACCAGTCGACCTACACTGCCTCATTGGCCTACATTAAAAGTAGACATCATAATATTTTACCAGTCAACCTACACTGCCTCATTGGCCCACATTAAAACTAGACATCATAATATTTTTAACACTGCCTCATTGGCCTACATTAAAACTAGACATCATGTATTTTAACACTGCCTCATTGGCCTACATGAAAACTAGACATCATAATATTTTTACCAGTCGACCTACACTGCCTCATTGGCCTACATTAAAAGTAGACATCATAATATTTTACCAGTCGACCTACACTGCCTCATTGGCCTACACATTAAAAACTTGACATCATAATATTTTACCAGTCGACCCACACTGCCTCATTGGCCTACATTAAAACTAGAGATCATGATATTTTACCAGTCACAACACTGCCTCATTGGGCTCACATTAAAACTAGACATCATAATATTTTAACACTGCCTCATTGGCCTACATAAAAACTAATATCATAATATTTTACCAGTCGACCCACACTGCCTCTCATTGGCCTACATTAAAACTAGACATCATGATATTTTACCAGCTCTGGCCAACACTGCCTCATTGGCCCACATTAAAACTAGACATCATAATATTTTAACACTGCCTCATTGGCCTACATAAAACTAGACATCATAATATTTACCAGTCGACCCACTGCCTCATTGGCCCACATTAAAACTAGACATCATAATATTTCACAGTCAACCCACACCGCCTTTCCATTGGTCACATTAAAACTAGACATCATAATATTTACCAGTCGACATACACTGTCTCATTGGCCTACATTAAAACTAGACATCATAATATTTTAACACTGCCTCATTGGCCTACATTAAAAGTAGACATCATACATTTTAACACTGCCTCATTGGCCTCATTAAAAACTATTCAGACATCATAATATTTTAAACACTGCCTCATTGGCCTACATTAAAACTATGCTAGACATCATAATATTTTAACACTCTGCCCTTGGGCTTGGCCTACATTAAAATCACTGCAATATTTTTAACACTGCCTCATTGGCCTACATTAAAACTAGACATCATAATATTTTACTAGTCAATCCTACACTGCCTCATTGGCCCACATTAAAACTAGACATCATAATATTTTACCAGTCGACCTACACTGCCTCCATTGGCCTACAGCATTAAAACTAGACATCATAATATTTTACCAGTCAATCATACCGTTCATTGGCCCACATTAAAATCCACATAGATATCATAATATTTTACCAGTCGACCTACACTGCCTCCATTGGCCCACATTAAAACTAGACATCATAATACTTACCAGTCGACATACACTGTCTCATTGGCCTACATTAAAACTAGACATCATAATATTTAACACTGCCTCATTGGCCTACATTAAAAGTAGACATCATAATATTTTAACACTGCCTCATTGGCCTACATTAAAACCAGACATCATAATATTTTAACACTGCCTCATTGGCCTACATTAAAACTAGACATCATAATATTTTAACAATTGCCTCATTACCTACATTAAAATCCAGACATCATAATATTTTAACACCTGCCTCATTGGCCTACATAAAAACTAGACATCATAATATTTTACCAGTCGACCTACACTGCCTCATTGGCCTACATTAAAACTAGACATCATAATATTTAACACTGCCTCATTGGCCTACACATAAAAACTAGACATCATAATATTTTACCAGTCGACCTATACTGCCTCATTGGCCTACATTAAAACTAGACATCATAATATTTTATCAGTCGACCTACACTGCCTCATTGGCCTACATTAAAACTAGACATCATAATATTTTACCAGTGACCTACACTGCCTCATTGGCCTACATTAAAACTAGACATCATAATATATTTCATCAGTCGACCTACACTGCCTCATTGGCCTACATTAAAACTAGACATCATAATATTTTAACACTGTTACTCATTGGCCTACATAAAAACCAGACATCATAATATTTTACCAGTCGACCTACACTGCCTCCATTATTTTCCTTAAAACTAGATATCATAATATTTTACCAGTCGAAGCTAACTGCCTCATTGGCCTACATTAAAACTAGACATCATAATATTTTACTAGTCGACCTACACTGCCTCATTGGCCTACATTAAAACTAGACATCATAATATTTTACCAGTCGACCTACACTGCCTCCATTGGCCTACAGTAGAAACTAGACATCGCAATATTTTACCAACGTGTACCTCATTGGCCCACATAAAAATACGTCATAATATTTTAACACTGCCTCATTGGCCTACATAAAAACCTAGACATCATAATATTTTACCAGTCGACCTACACTGCCTCATTGGCCTACATTAAAACTAGACATCATAATACTTTACCAGTCGGCCAACACCGCCTCATTGGCCCACATTAAAAACTAGACATCATAATATTTTAACACTGCCTCATTAGCCTACATTAAAACTAGACATCATAATATTTTAACACTGCCTCATTGGCCTACATTAAAACTAGACATCATAATATTTTAACACTGCCTCATTGGCCTACATTAAAACTAGACATCATAATATTTTACCAGTCAACCTACACTGCCTCATTGGCCTACATTAAAACTAGACATCATAATATTTTACCAGTCGGCCAACACTGCCTCATTGGCCCACATTAAAACTAGACATCATAATATTTTAACACTGCCTCATTGGCCTACATTAAAACTAGACATCATAATATTTTAACACTGCCTCATTGGCCTACATTAAAACTAGACATCATAATATTTTAACACTGCCTCATTGGCCTACATAAAAACTAGACATCATAATATTTTACCAGTCAACCTACACTGCCTCATTGGCCTACATTAAAACTAGACATCATAATATTTTAACACTGCCTCATTGGCCTACATTAAAACTAGACATCATAATATTTTAACACTGCCTCATTGGCCTACATTAAAAGTAGACATCATAATATTTTACCTACTACTGCCTCATTGGCCTACATTAAAACTAGACATCATAATATTTTAACACTGCCTCATTGGCCTACATTAAAACTAGACATCATAATATTTTAACACTGCCTCATTGGCCTACATTAAAACTAGACATCATAATATTTTAACACTGCCTCATTGGCCTACATTAAAACTAGACATCATAATATTTTAACACTGCCTCCATTGGCCTACATTAAAACTAGATATCATAATATTTTACTAGTCGACCTACACTGCCTCATTGGTCTACATTAAAACTAGACATCATAATATTTTACCAGTCGACCTACACTGCCTCATTGGCCTACATTAAAACTAGACATCATAATATTTTACCAGCCGGCCAACACTGCCTCATTGGCCCACATAAAAACTATACATCATAATATTTTAACACTGCCTCATTGGCCTACATTAAAACTAGACATCATAATATTTTACCAGTCGACCTACACTGCCTCATTGGCCTACATTAAAACTAGACATCATAATACTTTACCAGTCGGCCAACACTGCCTCATTGGCCCACATTAAAACTAGACATCATAATATTTTAACACTGCCTCATTGGCCTACATTAAAACTAGACATCATAATATTTTAACACTGCCTCATTGGCCTACATTAAAACTAGACATCATAATATTTTAACACTGCCTCATTGGCCTACATTAAAACTAGACATCATAATATTTTACCAGTCAACCTACACTGCCTCATTGGCCTACATTAAAACTAGACATCATAATATTTTACCAGTCGACCTACACTGCCTCATTGGCCCACATTAAAACTAGACATCATAATATTTTAACACTGCCTCATTGGCCTACATTAAAACTAGACATCATAATATTTTAACACTGCCTCATTGGCCTACATTAAAACTAGACATCATAATATTTTAACACTGCCTCATTGGCCTACATTAAAACTAGACATCATAATATTTTACCAGTCAACCTACACTGCCTCATTGGCCCACATTAAAACTAGACATCATAATATTTTACCAGTCGACCTACACTGCCTCATTGGCCTACATTAAAACTAGACATCATAATATTTTAACACTGCCTCATTGGCCTACATTAAAAGCTAGACATCATAATATTTTTATACACTGCCTCATTGGCCTACATTAAAACTAGACATCATAATATTTTAACACTGCCTCATTGGCCTACATTAAAACTAGACATCATAATATTTTAACACTGCCTCATTGGCCTACATTAAAACTAGACATCATAATATTTTAACACTGCCTCATTGGCCTACATTAAAACTAGACATCATAATATTTTAACACTGCCTCATTGGCCTACATTAAAACTAGACATCATAATATTTTACCAGTCAACCTACACTGCCTCATTGGCCTACATTAAAACTAGACATCATAATATTTTACCAGTCGGCCAACACTGCCTCATTGGCCCACATTAAAACTAGACATCATAATATTTTAACACTGCCTCATTGGCCTACATTAAAACTAGACATCATAATATTTTACCAGCCGGCCAACACTGCCTCATTGGCCCACATAAAAACTATACATCATAATATTTTAACACTGCCTCATTGGCCTACATTAAAACTAGACATCATAATATTTTACCAGTCGACCTACACTGCCTCATTGGCCTACATTAAAACTAGACATCATAATACTTTACCAGTCGGCCAACACTGCCTCATTGGCCCACATTAAAACTAGACATCATAATATTTTAACACTGCCTCATTGGCCTACATTAAAACTAGACATCATAATATTTTAACACTGCCTCATTGGCCTACATTAAAACTAGACATCATAATATTTTAACACTGCCTCATTGGCCTACATTAAAACTAGACATCATAATATTTTACCAGTCAACCTACACTGCCTCATTGGCCTACATTAAAACTAGACATCATAATATTTTACCAGTCGGCCAACACTGCCTCATTGGCCCACATTAAAACTAGACATCATAATATTTTAACACTGCCTCATTGGCCTACATTAAAACTAGACATCATAATATTTTAACACTGCCTCATTGGCCTACATTAAAACTAGACATCATAATATTTTAACACTGCCTCATTGGCCTACATAAAAACTAGACATCATAATATTTTACCAGTCAACCTACACTGCCTCATTGGCCCACATTAAAACTAGACATCATAATATTTTACCAGTCGACATACACTGTCTCATTGGCCTACATTAAAACTAGACATCATAATATTTTAACACTGCCTCATTGGCCTACATTAAAACTAGACATCATAATATTTTAACACTGCCTCATTGGCCTACATTAAAACTAGACATCATAATATTTTAACACTGCCTCATTGGCCTACATTAAAACTAGACATCATAATATTTTAACACTGCCTCATTGGCCTACATTAAAACTAGACATCATAATATTTTAACACTGCCTCATTGGCCTACATTAAAACTAGACATCATAATATTTTAACACTGCCTCATTGGCCTACATTAAAACTAGACATCATAATATTTTACCAGTCAACCTACACTGCCTCATTGGCCTACATTAAAACTAGACATCATAATATTTTACCAGTCGGCCAACACTGCCTCATTGGCCCACATTAAAACTAGACATCATAATATTTTTACACTGCCTCATTGGCCTACATTAAAACTAGACATCATAATATTTTAACACTGCCTCATTGGCCTACATTAAAACTAGACATCATAATATTTTAACACTGCCTCATTGGCCTACATAAAAACTAGACATCATAATATTTTACCAGTCAACCTACACTGCCTCGTTGGCCCACATTAAAACTAGACATCATAATATTTTACCAGTCGACATACACTGTCTCATTGGCCTACATTAAAACTAGACATCATAATATTTTAACACTGCCTCATTGGCCTACATTAAAAGTAGACATCATAATATTTTTACACTGCCTCATTGGCCTACATTAAAAGTAGACATCATAATATTTTAACACTGCCTCATTGGCCTACATTAAAACTAGACATCATAATATTTTAACACTGCCTCATTGGCCTACATTAAAACTAGACATCATAATATTTTAACACTGCCTCATTGGCCTACATTAAAACTAGACATCATAATATTTTAACACTGCCTCATTGGCCTACATTAAAACTAGACATCATAATATTTTACCAGTCAACCTACACTGCCTCATTGGCCCACATTAAAACTAGACATCATAATATTTTACCAGTCAACCTACACTGCCTCATTGGCCTACATTAAAACTAGACATCATAATATTTTAACACTGCCTCATTGGCCTACGTTAAAACTAGACATCATAATATTTTAACACTGCCTCATTGGCCTACATAAAAACTAGACATCATAATATTTTACCAGTCGACCTACACTGCCTCATTGGCCTACATTAAAACTAGACATCATAATATTTTAACACTTCCTCATTGGCCTACATAAAAACTAGACATCATAATATTTTACCAGTCGACCTATACTGCCTCATTGGCCTACATTAAAACTAGACATCATAATATTTTATCAGTCGACCTACACTGCCTCATTGGCCTACATTAAAACTAGACATCATAATATTTTACCAGTCGACCTACACTGCCTCATTGGCCTACATTAAAACTAGACATCATAATATTTTAACACTGCCTCATTGGCCTACATAAAAACTAGACATCATAATATTTTACCAGTCGACCTACACTGCCTCCATTGGCCTACATTAAAACTAGATATCATAATATTTTACCAGTCGACCTACACTGCCTCATTGGCCTACATTAAAACTAGACATCATAATATTTTACTAGTCGACCTACACTGCCTCATTGGCCTACATTAAAACTAGACATCATAATATTTTACCAGTCGACCTACACTGCCTCATTGGCCTACATTAAAACTAGACATCATAATATTTTACCAGTCGACCTACACTGCCTCATTGGCCCACATAAAAACTATACATCATAATATTTTAACACTGCCTCATTGGCCTACATAAAAACTAGACATCATAATATTTTACCAGTCGACCTACACTGCCTCATTGGCCTACATTAAAACTAGACATCATAATACTTTACCAGTCGGCCAACACTGCCTCATTGGCCCACATTAAAACTAGACATCATAATATTTTAACACTGCCTCATTGGCCTACATTAAAACTAGACATCATAATATTTTAACACTGCTTCATTGGCGTACATTAAAACTAGACATCATAATATTTTAACACTGCCTCATTGGCCTACATTAAAACTAGACATCATAATATTTTACCAGTCAACCTACACTGCCTCATTGGCCCACATTAAAACTAGACATCATAATATTTTACCAGTCGACATACACTGTCTCATTGGCCTACATTAAAACTAGACATCATAATATTTTAACACTGCCTCATTGGCCTACATTAAAAGTAGACATCATAATATTTTTACACTGCCTCATTGGCCTACATTAAAAGTAGACATCATAATATTTTAACACTGCCTCATTGGCCTACATTAAAACTAGACATCATAATATTTTAACACTGCCTCATTGGCTGGACGTCATGATAACAGCGCGCGCGTTGGTATGGTGAAGACTGGACGTCATGTGTTTGCTGACGCTTAGCATCGTTGGCCTGGTTCAGTGAACATCACGTAATGTTTGCCGGTGCGACCTACACTGCCTCATTATTACATAAAAACTATACATCTTGTAATATTTTTAACACTGCCTCGTTGGCCTACATAAAACTAGACATCATAATGTTTTACCAGTCGACCTACACTGCCTCGATTGGCCTACATTAAAACTGGACGTCATAATGCTTTACCAGTCAGTAACCTGCCTCGTTATTACATTAAAACTAGACATCATAATGTTTAACCTTGCTGCATCATTATTTCATTAAAACTAGACATCATAATATTTTAACACTTCCTCATTGGCCTACATAAAAACTAGACATCATAATATTTTACCAGTCGACCTATACTGCCTCATTGGCCTACATTAAAACTAGACATCATAATATTTTACCAGTCGACCTACACTGCCTCATTGGCCTACATTAAAACTAGACATCATAATATTTTACCAGTCGGCCTACACTGCCTCATTGGCCTACATTGATAAAACTAGACATGTGTTAACACTGCCTCATTGGCCTACATAAAAACTAGACATCATAATATTTTACCAGTCGACCTACACTGCCTCCATTGGCCTACATTAAAACTAGACATCATAATATTTTACCAGTCGACCTACACTGCCTCATTGGCCTACATTAAAACTAGACATCATAATATTTTACCAGTCGACCTACACTGCCTCATTGGCCTACATTAAAACTAGACATCATAATATTTTAACACTGCCTCATTGGCCTACATAAAAACTAGACATCATAATATTTTACCAGTCGACCTACACTGCCTCCATTGGCCTACATTAAAACTAGATATCATAATATTTTACCAGTCGACCTACACTGCCTCATTGGCCTACATTAAAACTAGACATCATAATATTTTACTAGTCGACCTACACTGCCTCATTGGCCTACATTAAAACTAGACATCATAATATTTTACCAGTCGACCTACACTGCCTCATTGGCCTACATTAAAACTAGACATCATAATATTTTACCAGCCGGCCAACACTGCCTCATTGGCCCACATAAAAACTAGACATCATAATATTTTAACACTGCCTCATTGGCCTACATAAAAACTAGACATCATAATATTTTACCAGTCGGCCAACACTTCCTCATTGGCCCACATTAAAACTAGACATCATAATATTTTAACACTGCCTCATTGGCCTACATTAAAACTAGACATCATAATATTTTAACACTGCCTCATTGGCCTACATTAAAACTAGACATCATAATATTTTAACACTGCCTCATTGGCCTACATAAAAACTAGACATCATAATATTTTACCAGTCAACCTACACTGCCTCATTGGCCCACATTAAAACTAGACATCATAATATTTTACCAGTCGACATACACTGTCTCATTGGCCTACATTAAAACTAGACATCATAATATTTTAACACTGCCTCATTGGCCTACATTAAAACTAGACATCATAATATTTTATACACTGCCTCATTGGCCTACATTAAAACTAGACATCATAATATTTTAACACTGCCTCATTGGCCTACATTAAAACTAGACATCATAATATTTTAACACTGCCTCATTGGCCTACATTAAAACTAGACATCATAATATTTTAACACTGCCTCATTGGCCTACATTAAAACTAGACATCATAATATTTTAACACTGCCTCATTGGCCTACATTAAAACTAGACATCATAATATTTTACCAGTCAACCTACACTGCCTCATTGGCCCACATTAAAACTAGACATCATAATATTTTACCAGTCGACCTACACTGCCTCCATTGGCCTACATTAAAACTAGACATCATAATATTTTACCAGTCAACCTACACTGCCTCATTGGCCCACATTAAAACTAGACATCATAATATTTTACCAGTCGACCTACACTGCCTCATTGGCCCACATTAAAACTAGACATCATAATATTTTACCAGTCAACCTACACTGCCTCATTGGCCTACATTAAAACTAGACATCATAATATTTTATCAGTCGACCTACACTGTCTCATTGGCCTACATTAAAACTAGACATCATAATATTTTACCAGTCGACCTACACTGCCTCCATTGGCCTACATTAAAACTAGACATCATAATATTTTACCAGTCGACCTACACTGCCTCATTGGCCTACATTAAAACTAGACATCATAATATTTTACCAGTCGGCCAACACTGCCTCATTTGCCCACATTAAAACTAGACATCATAATATTTTAACACTGCCTCATTGGCCTACATTAAAACTAGACATCATAATATTTTTAACACTGCCTCATTGGCCTACATTAAAACTAGACATCATAATATTTTAACACTGCCTCATTGGCCTACATTAAAACTAGACATCATAATATTTTACCAGTCAACCTACACTGCCTCATTGGCCTACATTAAAACTAGACATCATAATATTTTACCAGTCGGCCAACACTGCCTCATTTGCCCACATTAAAACTAGACATCATAATATTTTAACACTGCCTCATTGGCCTACATTAAAACTAGACATCATAATATTTTAACACTGCCTCATTGGCCTACATTAAAACTAGACATCATAATATTTTAACACTGCCTCATTGGCCTACATTAAAACTAGACATCATAATATTTTAACACTGCCTCATTGGCCTACATTAAAACTAGACATCATAATATTTTAACACTGCCTCTTTGGCCTACATTAAAACTAGACATCATAATATTTTAACACTGCCTCATTGGCCTACATTAAAACTAGACATCCATAATATTTTAACACTGCCTCATTGGCCCACATTAAAACTAGACATCATAATATTTTAACACTGTCTCATTGGCCTACATTAAAACTAGACATCATAATATTTTAACACTGCCTCATTGGCCTACATAAAAACTAGACATCATAATATTTTACCAGTCGACCTACACTGCCTCCATTGGCCTACATTAAAACTAGACATCATAATATTTTACCAGTCGACCTACACTGCCTCATTGGCCTACATTAAAACTAGACATCATAATATTTTATCAGTCGACCTACACTGTCTCATTGGCCTACATTAAAACTAGACATCATAATATTTTACCAGTCGACCTACACTGCCTCCATTGGCCTACATTAAAACTAGACATCATAATATTTTACCAGTCGACCTACACTGCCTCATTGGCCTACATTAAAACTAGACATCATAATATTTTACCAGTCGGCCAACACTGCCTCATTTGCCCACATTAAAACTAGACATCATAATATTTTAACACTGCCTCATTGGCCTACATTAAAACTAGACATCATAATATTTTAACACTGCCTCATTGGCCTACATTAAAACTAGACATCATAATATTTTAACACTGCCTCATTGGCCTACATTAAAACTAGACATCCATAATATTTTAACACTGCCTCATTGGCCCACATTAAAACTAGACATCATAATATTTTAACACTGTCTCATTGGCCTACATTAAAACTAGACATCAAAATATTTTAACACTGCCTCATTGGCCTACATAAAAACTAGACATCATAACATTTTACCAGTCGACCTACACTGCCTCCATTGTCCTACATTAAAACTAGACATCATAATATTTTACCAGTCGACCTACACTGCCTCATTGGCCTACATTAAAACTAGACATCATAATATTTTATCAGTCGACCTACACTGCCTCATTGGCCTACATTAAAACTAGACATCATAATATTTTACCAGTCGAC
>NW_025751535.1:0-14987 GCF_021184085.1 Oncorhynchus gorbuscha
GTCTGGCTACCCTCATCCATTGCCAAGCTGATCTGACCCATTCGGATCCTCACAGGACAGTCATGACATACACATGAAATACTACAACTGTAGGACACAACCAATTGGATTTGAGGTGGACTATTTTAGACCCAGGGCAATTCCATGGTTACAGAATTGCGCTGAGATTGAGATTTTTCACTTTAAAATTGATGGCAAACAAAACCATTGATTTAAAGTTAAACAAATCACACAACTCTATGCACAATGACAACTAAAAATGTATACAGACAATTTTACAAAAGCACATTTACTATAATAACTGTGCAGATGCAAAGTTTGGTAACAGAATTTGGGTAACACATACAATTATTTTATGTGTCCACGTTTTCCAAAAACTCAGTTCAAGATCTAGTCCGTATTAAGATTCAAAGATGTTTTCAGAAAGAATGGGGTGTCAGCTATGACATGACACATTGACTTTGAAAAATATTGCTTAAACTACAGAAGGTGAAGTGGATTTACACCCTGTAAAGGAATTGCGATAACGGAATTTCATCATGGGTTCCTGATCCTTACTATACAGAAATGCACAATTATAGAAGAGTATAGTTCAGTAGAGTAGAGTACAGTAGAGTATAGTTCAGTAGAGTAGAGTACAGTAGAGTATAGTTCAGTACAGTAGAGTACAGTAGAGTATAGTTCAGTACAGTAGAGTACAGTAGAGTATAATTCAGTACAGTAGAGTATAGTTCAGCGAGAGTACAGTAGGTATAGTTCAGTACAGAGTATAGTTCAGTAGAGTACAGTAAGTATAGTTCAGTACAGTATAGTTCAGTACAGTAGAGTATAATTCAGTACAGTAGAGTATAGTTCAGTAGAGTATAGTTCAGTATAGTACAGTAGAGTATAGTTCAGTACGGTATAGTATAGTTCAGTACAGTAGAGTATAATTCAGTACAGTAGAGTATAGTTCAGTAGAGTATAGTTCTGTACAGTAGAGTATAGTTCAGTAGAGTATAGTTCAGTACAGTAGAGTATAGTTCAGTAGAGTATAGTTCTGTACAGTAGAGTATAGTTCAGTACAGTATAGTATAGTTCAGTACAGTAGAGTATAGTTCAGTAGAGTATAGTTCAGTACAGTACAGTATAGTTCAGTTAGTACAGTAGAGTATAGTTCAGTACAGTATAGTATAGTTCAGTACAGTAGAGTATAATTCAGTACAGTAGAGTATAGTTCAGTAGAGTATAGTTCTGTACAGTAGAGTATAGTTCAGTAGAGTATAGTTCTGTACAGTAGAGTATAGTTCAGTAGAGTATAGTTCTGTACAGTAGAGTATAGTTCTGTACAGTACAGTGTACTTTAGTACAGTACAGTATAGTTCAGTAGAGTATAGTCATCAGTACAGTACAGTATAGTTCTGTACAGTAGAGTATAGTTCAGTACAGTATAGTATAGTTCAGTACAGTAGAGTATAATTCAGTACAGTAGAGTATAGTTCAGTAGAGTATAGTTCTGTACAGTAGAGTATAGTTCAGTACAGTGTACTTTAGTACAGTACAGTATAGTTCAGTAGAGTATAGTTCAGTACAGTACAGTATAGTTCAGTAGAGTATAGTTCAGTACAGTAGAGTATAGTTCTGTACAGTACAGTGTAGTTTAGTACAGTATAGTATAGTTCAGTACAGTAGATGTATAGTTCAGTAGAGTATAGTTCTGTACAGTAGAGTATAGTTCAGTACAGTACAGTGTAGTTTAGTACAGTATAGTATAATTCAGTACAGTAGAGTATAGTTCAGTAGAGTATAGTTCTGTACAGTAGAGTATAGTTCAGTACAGTACAGTGTACTTTAGTACAGTACAGTATAGTTCAGTAGAGTATAGTACAGTACAGTATAGTTCAGTACAGTAGAGTATAGTTCAGTACAGTAGAGTATAGTTCTGTACAGTACAGTGTAGTTTAGTACAGTATAGTATAATTCAGTACAGTAGAGTATAGTTCAGTAGAGTATAGTTCTGTACAGTAGAGTATAGTTCAGTACAGTACAGTGTACTTTAGTACAGTACAGTATAGTTCAGTAGAGTATAGTTCAGTACAGTACAGTACAGCATAGTATCAGTACAGTACAGTACAGTATAGTTCAGTACAGTAGAGTATAGTTCAGTACAGTAGAGTATAGTTCAGTACAGTAGAGTATAGTTCAGTACAGTACAGTGTAGTTTAGTACAGTAGAGTATAATTCAGTACAGTAGAGTATAGTTCAGTAGAGTATAGTTCAGTAGAGTACAGTATAGTTCAGTACAGTAGAGTATAGTTCTGTACAGTACATTGTAGTTTAGTACAGTACAGTATAGTTCAGTACAGTAGAGTATAGTTCAGTACAGTACATTGTAGTTTAGTACAGTACAGTAGAGTATAGTTCAGTACAGTAGAGTATAGTTCTGTACAGTACATTGTAGTTTAGTACAGTATAGTATAGTTCAGTACAATAGAGTATAGAGTATAGCACCGTACTATAGTGTGCTCTACTGTACTGAACTATACCTTTCTTTATTGTACTGTACTGTGCTGTACTCTACTGTGCTGTACTGTGCTGCCCAAACTGTCTAAACTCTGTGATCTTGTCACAGCCTGACCATAGTTTGCTTTGTATGTTTCTATGTTTTGGTTGGTCAGGGTGTGAGCTGAGTGGGCATTCTATGTTACATGTCTAGTTTGTCTAGTTCTATGTTTGGCCTGATATGGTTCTCAATCAGAGGTAGGTGTTCATCATTGTCTCTGATTGGGAACCATATTTAGGTAGCCTGTTTGGTGTTGGGTTTTGTGGGTGATTGTCCTTGTTACTGTCTCTGTGTTACTTTGCACCAGTATTAGGTTGTTTCGGTTTTCATGTTACGTTTATTGTTTTTGATTCGTGTTTACTTTGTTTCATTAAACATGGATCGCAATAGCCACGCCGCATTTTGGTCTGACTCTACTTCACCTAAAGAGAACCGTTACAGAATCACCCACCACAACAGGACCAAGCGGCATGGTAACGGGCAACAGCGGCGCAAAGAGGAATGGACATGGGAGTATGGTTTGGACTGCAAGAGTATGGACTATACTTCTGGGAGGAGATAGACAGGTGGGCGGTCGACCCAGGGAGAGTGCCGGAGCCCGCCTGGGATTCGATGGAGCAGTGCGTGGAGGGTTATTGGAGAATGGAGTTGACGAAGCAAGCACGGCGGCGCGGACGGAAGCCCAAGAGTCAGCCCCAAAAATGTATTCGGGGGGGACTCACAGGGAGTATGGCTACGCCAGGTAGGAGACCTGCGCAAACTCCCTGTGCTTACCGGGGGGCTAGAAAGACCGGACAGGCACCGTGTTATGCTGTGAAGCGCACGGTGTCCCCAGTGCGGGTGCATAGCCCAGTGCGGTACATTCCAGCTCCGCGTATTGGCCGGGCTAGAGTTAGCATTGAGCCAAGTGCCATGAAGCCGGTTCTACGCAGCTGGTCTCCAGTGCGTCTCCTTGGGCCGGCTTACATGGCACCAACCTTGCGCACAGTGTCCCCAGTTCGCCTGCATAGCTATTCCACCTCGCCGCACTGGCAGGGCGACCGGGACCATTCAACCGGGTAAGGTTGGGCAGGCTCGGTGCTCAAGAGCTCCAGTGCGCCTGCACGGTCCGGTCTATCCGTCACCACCTCCACGCACCAGCCCTCCGGTGGCAGCCCCCCGCACCAGGCTGTCTCTCCGGCTCATCCGTACAGGTGCTCCCGTCTGTTCAGTGCTGCCGGAGCCTTCCTCCTCTCCTCTCCTAACCCTCCTATGAACTTCACGTTGGTACTCATGGGTCCTTTACATGGAAATGACCCAAAATCAACATGAAATATCCAAGGAGGCAGAGATGTCTTGCTAAGTCTCTGCGGTGACCTCCGTGTGAATGACCTCACTACTATGACCTGCTCCATGTGTGTGAGACAGGAGGAGTGTCTCGGAGTTGTTGCTATTCCTGTTGTATGTGTCAACAGAGAACTAAGACAACCTCCCACTCCAATGTTCTAGCTGTGTGTGAATACACTTGAATCCAGCACAAGCTGATCCCAGGGTTGTTGGATGACTGTTGAAAACCTACTGGGAAACCTGTTTTTTGTTGTTGTCTAGTTTTGCACAGATAAATGTACTCTTTTTTTGTTTCTGCCTCCCAGAATGATTTAGGCCTAATATTTATGTATGTTACTAAGTGGCTGAAACCAATGTCAAGTTTGTGGGAGCTGGGGAGGTCGGCTAGTGAAATACAGCAACTCACCCCCCCCAACAGAGCCTCACAGTGCTCTCTCCCCCTTCCTTCTCTCTCACCCTCTCTCTCCTATCAATTCAATTAAAGTGGCTTTATCCTTTCTCTCTCTCTCTCTCTCTCGTTCTCTTCTCTCTCCCCCTCCTTTCTCTCTTGCTGTCTGTCTCTCTTTCAATTCAATCACTCTCTATCTCTCTCTTCTTTCCTGTCTCTCTCTCTCTCTCTCTCTCTGCCGCCCCTTCTCTATTTTCTCTCTCTCCTTTTTCTCTCCCCCTCTCTCTCTCTCTCTCTCTCTCTCACTCTCACTCTCACTCTCACTCTCACTCACTCATATATTCTGCTGTCCTGGAGCAGAACAAGCTTTTTTTGGGACCTTGTGGATTTTCTGTTTTCAATAGTGGGGTTCACAGTTAAATGATTGCTGCTGCACCACATGAAACCTCATGATCCCTCAGAGGAAATGGTTTCCACTTCTGTGGATATCATGTTGAATGTTAATGTGCTGCTTGCCACACTATTGTTTTTGTGGGAGTTGTTGGATGATTTTGTTCCTTTTCGTGGAGAAAACCTCCCTGGTTTCTCTACTTGCTGTGTCAGCATCAGGTGTGGCAGAGCCAAAAACCCTGGAGAAAGAATTCTGTCTGCTAAAAAAAAGAAAACATCTTTCTGTTCTTCATGGTAGCCCTTTTTGTGCCTGTTGCTAGGAGACGGGAAGAGCTATGTGGCAGAACATTGAGCCTGGTTTCGGACAAGAGAAAAGACACGGAACCGAGGAAAGAGAGAAAGAGGAGAAACCTCTGGGGCTTACAGATATACAGTTATTATGTGTTCCTTCTGGACTTGGCTCTAACTGTTTACTTTAGTTCCCAATAGCTGCCTTACATGCTCAATGTTTCTTCCTAATTCTCTGGGCGTTCTAGCAGGCCCTTTGTGGTACTGGTCCTTTGTTTTCTTGGTTTGAGTGAGCCATTGTTAAAACTCTGTTTGGTTCCAAGGAACATTCTGTTTCTGATGAGGCTTCAGTTTTCAGGGGGAAACAGCAAACGCTAAAATGGCTAACAGTCCTTTTCTCTTGAGTTATTTCCTGATTGACTGTCATTACTCCCTGGGATTCTCTTTTTGTTTGTCATTAAAGCACTCGAAGAGCGTAGCAGTGAGAGTGATGTGTGTGTGTGTGTTTCCCTGTCAGTCTTTTCTATGTTGCTTCGCTGATGATAGTAATGAGACAGGCAGGGTGTGACCCAATCTTCCCCATGTCCCTCTTTCATCAGTCAACAAACTGTAAACACATTCCCATGCCCCTCTTTCATCAGTCAACAAACTGTAAACACATCCCCATGCCCCTCTTTCATCAGTCAACAAACTGTAAACACATCCCCATGTCCCTCTTTCATCAGTCAACAAACTGTAAACACATCCCCATGTCCCTCTTTCATCAGTCAACAAACTGTAAACACATCCCCATGTCCCTCTTTCATCAGTCAACAAACTGTAAACACATCCCCATGTCCCTCTTTCATCAGTCAACAAACTGTAAACACACACACATTCCCATGCCCCTCTTTCATCAGTCAACAAACTGTAAACACACACACATTCCCATGCCCCTCTTTCATCAGTCAACAAACTGTAAACACATCCCCATGTCCCTCTTTCATCAGTCAACAAACTGTAAACACATCCCCATGTCCCTCTTTCATCAGTCAACAAACTGTAAACACATCCCCATGCCCCTCTTTCATCAGTCAACAAACTGTAAACACATGCCCATGTCCCTCTTTCATCAGTCAACAAACTGTAAACACATCCCCATGCCCCTCTTTCATCAGTCAACAAACTGTAAACACATCCCCATGTCCCTCTTTCATCAGTCAACAAACTGTAAACACATGCCCATGTCCCTCTTTCATCAGTCAACAAACTGTAAACACATGCCCATGTCCCTCTTTCATCAGTCAACAAACTGTAAACACATCCCCATGCCCCTCTTTCATCAGTCAACAAACTGTAAACACATCCCCATGTCCCTCTTTCATCAGTCAACAAACTGTAAACACACACACATTCCCATGCCCCTCTTTCATCAGTCAACAAACTGTAAACACACACACATTCCCATGCCTCTCTTTCATCAGTCAACAAACTGTAAACACACACACATTCCCATGCCCCTCTTTCATCAGTCAACAAACTGTAAACACACACACATTCCTATGCCCCTCTTTCATCAGTCAACAAACTGTAAACACATTAATATTCTATGCTTCTTTTTCATTGTCAATAAATTCAACACATATATTTTATGCTTTCTTTTTCATTGCCAATAAACTAAATATTATTATTATTTTATGTAATTTTTTCATTAAGCCAATAAATTCAAATACATACACATTCTCATGCACCTCTTCTATCAGTCAACAAACTGTAACACACACACATTCCCATGCCCCTTTCATCAGTCAACAACCAAACACACACACATTCCCATGCCTCTTCTCTATCAGTCAACAGATTGTAAACACACACATTCCTATGTTTCTTTTTCATTAGTCAACAAACTGTAAACACACACACATTCCCATGCCCTCTTTCATCAGTCAAACAAACTGTAAACACATCCCCATGTCCTCTTTCATCAGTCAACAAACTGTAAACACATCCCCATGCCTCTCTTTCATCAGTCAACAAACTTGTAAAACATTCCCCATGCCCCTCTTTCATCAGTCAACAAACTGTAAACATGCCCTCTTTCATCAGTCAACAACCAAACACATCCCCATGCCCTCTTTCATCAGTCAACAAAGTAAACAATCCCCAAACACAAACTGTAAACACATTCCCATGCCCTCTTTCATCAGTCAACAACCAAACACACACACATTCCCATGCCCTCTTCATCAGTCAACAAACTGTAGACACACACACATTCCCATGCCCTCTTTCATCAGTCAACAAACTGTAAACACACACACATTCCCATGCCTCTCTTTCATCAGTCAACAAACTGTCAGTCAATAAACTGATACACACACATTCCCATGCCTCTTTTCATCAGTCAACAAACTGTAAACACATTTCCATGTCTCCTCTTTCATCAGTCAACAAACTGTAAACACACACACATTCCCATGCCCCCTCTTTCATCAGTCAACAAACTGTAAAACACACACATTCCCATGCCCCTTCTTCAGTCATCAGTCACACAAACTGTAAACACACACACACATTCCCATGCCCTCTTTCATCAGTCAACAAACAAACACACACACATTCCCATGCCTCTCTTTCATCAGTCAATAAATTGTAAAACACACACACATTCCCAAACACAAACTGTAAACACATTCCCATGCCCCTCTTTCATCAGTCAACAGTTCAGAACACACACACATTCCCCATGCCCCTCTTCATCAGTCAACAAATTATAAACACACACACATTCCCATGCCTATAGTCTCCATGCTGACACATACAGATGTGATGAAAGCCAGCTGTTCAGGAGAGACAGACAAAGGGTTTGTTTCCAGTGTGTGTGTGTGTGTGTGTGTGTGTGTGTTTGTGTGTGTGTGTGTGTGTGTGTGTGTGTGTGTGTGTGTGTGTGTGTGTGTGTGTGTGTGTGTGTGTGTGTGTGTGTGTGTGTGTGTGTGTGTGTGTGTGTCATCAGTGTTCAGGGTTCTCTTTCTTTTGTCATACTGCACTGCTATATCGAGTGTCTCATTTGCTATTGAAACAATCAAACATGTAGGTCATATTTACTACTTTGACAAGGTTCTGCATGTGGTTTGTGGGCATGTGGTGAACTATCTGTCTGTGTGTGTCCCATTCTTTCAAGTTCTGTCTCTCCTCCTTACCTGTGTAACAGTGATCAAGTTTTAAAATTGTCTGTGTGTCCTGATGCCCTCTCCTTACCCTCTTAAAGGGGATGCCACACTGTGTAACAGTGATCAAGTTTTAATAATTGTCTGTGTGTGTGTCCTGTCTTAAGTTCTGCCCTCTCCACCCTCTTAACAGGGGATGCCACACCTGACAGTGACAAAAGTGACCTGAACAAAAGTATGGACACATGCTTGTCCAACATCTCATTGCAAAATCAAGGGCATTAATAGGGAATTGGTGCCTTTGTTGCTATAACAGCCTCCACTCTTCTGGGAAGGCTTTCTACTAGATGTTGGATCTTTGCTGCGGGACTTGCTTCCATTCAGCCGCAAGAGCATTAGTGGTCGGGCACTGATGTTGAGCGGTGGACTGGCTCGCAGTCAGCGTTCAATTCATCCCAAAGGTGTTCGATGGGGTTGAGGTCAAGGCTCTCTGCAGGCCAATAAAGTTGTTCCACACTGATCTCGATAAACCATTTCTGTATGGGACGCTTTTGTGCAACGGGGGGCATTGTCATACTGAAACAGGAAAAGGCCTCCCCAAACTGTTGCCACAAAGGGGAAGGCAGGGGTGTCTAGAATGTCAATTGTACGCTGTGGCGTCAAGATTTCCCTTCACTGGAACAAAGGGGCCTAGCCTGGAACCATGAAAAACAGCCCCAGACCATTACACCTTCTCACCACCAAACTTTACAGTTGACAATAGCAGGTAGTGTTCTACTGGCATCCGCCAAACCCAGATTTGTCAGTCGGACTGCCAGATGGTGAAGCGTGATTCATCACTCCAGAGAACACATTTCACTGCTCCAGAGTCCAATGGCTTTTCCTTCTCATTAACATGTTTTCTATCAGCTGTAGTGCTCTCTCTCTTTCTCTCTCTCCCTCCCTCCCTCCTCTTTCTCTCTCTCTTTTTTTATCTCTGCCTGGCCTCAGGAGTACACCTCAGGTCTATGTCTCACACTGCAGTCAAACCACCAGCAAAAAATATTTACACAAGTGGGAGTAATTAGCATGTTATTGAGAGGTATGTGGAAATCACGGGTGTGGATTTGGGCCTGTGTGTGTCAGTGTGTGTGTGTAGTGTGTGTGTGTAGCGTGTTTGTGTGTCCAGTGAGTGTGTAGCTGGGCAGCGTGCCAGCCCACATCAAGCCCCACCACCCCAATATTGGCTAGGCCCACACCACCCCAACACTGGCCAGCCCACACCAAGCCATACACCACCCCAACACTGGCTAGCCCACTCAAATGACTGCCCTCACCTGGTTTACCAACTACTTCTCAGAGGAGTTCAGTGTGTCAAATCGAGGCCTGTTGTCCGGACCTCTGGCAGTCTCTGGTGGAGGTGCCACAGGATTCAATTCTCTGGTCGGCTCTTTTCTCTGTATATATCAACGATGTTGCTCTTGCTGCTGGTGATTAGCTGATCCACCTCTATGGGATACTACACCATTCTGCATACATCTTGGCCCCTTCCTTGGACACTGTGCTAATTAACCTACAGACGAGCTTCAATGCCATACAACACTCCTTCCACGTTATCCAGCTGCTGATACAGAGTAAGGCCAGTGCATGTGACGGTGCCGCCCGCCTCCCGCCTGACTGGCTCCTCTGGACGGTTCTGACTTAGTGTCATTATCAAATGCCTAGGTGTCTGGTTAGACTATGTAAACTCTCCTTCCAGACTCACATTAAGCGTCACCAATCCAGGTAAATCTGGGGTAGGCCTCACTTGTTTTCCTCAAAGCTTCCTTCACTCATGCTGCCCAACATACTTTCGTAAACTGACCATTCTGCCAATCCTTGACTTCGGCGATGTCATTTAAAAAAATAGCCTCCAACACTCTACTCACCATAGCCCCATATACTACCCACCACCGACCTGTATGCTCGCTTGGCCCTCACTGCATATTCACGCCAAACCCACTGGCCCCAGGTCATCTATAAGTCTGCCTGTCTCAGCTCATTTGGTCACCATAGCAACACCCGCTCCAGCAGGTATATTTCACTGGTCATCCCCAAAGCCAGCAATTCCTTTGGCCGCCTTCCTTCCTTGCTGCCAATGACTGGAACAATTGCAAAATCACTGAAGCTGCAGTCACCATCCCAACACGGGCTAGCCCACACCAGCCAACACGACACCCACACCAAGCCAACACGGGCTAGCCCACACCAAGCCCACACCAAGCCAACACGGGCTATCCCACACCAAGCCCACACCAAAGCCAACACGGGCTAGCCCACACCAAGCCCACACCATCTCAACACGGCTAGCCCACACAAGCCCACACCCATTCCAACACGGGCTAGCCCACAATTAGCCAACACGGGCTAGCCCACACCAAGCCCACACCATCTCCAACACGGGCTAGCCCACACCAAGCCCACACCATCCCAACACGGGCTAGCCCACACCAAGTCCACACCATCCAACACGGGCTAGCCCACACCAAGCCCACACTATCGCAACACGGGCGAGCTCCACACCAAGCCCACACCACGCCAACACGGGCTAGCCCACACCAAGCCCACACCATCTCTAACACGGGCTTGCCCACACCAAGCCCACACCAAGCCAACACGGGCTAGCCCACACCAAGCTCAGCTAGAGGCGAAGGGATCTGCTCTTTTCTCGCCTCTGCTCTCTGGTTGGGCAAGGTTGTGGGTGAAACCACTGTACTCTCCCTCAGTACTTGGGAGCTACTAGTAGTGGGGAGAAGGGAGAGGGAGTAAGGCGCACTGGACTTTGAGTATTTTGGGCAAGACCTGAGTGCTGAAAGATCTGCACTGCACATTGACCCTGGCTGGTGATAATGGGAAATATGACTCCATTCCTTCTACTTTCTTTTCCTCATGCCTGATGAAGGCAGTGACGCCATCTCTCTCAATACCTCTCTCACTTCATCTTTAATTTCTCTAACTACACTCTCACTACCCTACCACTATCCTCTCACTATCCTTTCATTTCCCTCTAACTACACTCTCACTACTCTATCACTACCCTCTCACTATCACTACCCTCTCACTCACCCTTTCTTCATTTCACCCTCACTACTTCACTATCACTATCCTTTCACCTCACCACCCTCACTATCGCCACCCTCTCACTACCCCCTCTTACTATCGCCACCCTCTCACTATCACTACCCTCTCACTATCGGCGCCCTCTCACTATCGCTTACCCTCTCACTATCGCTACCCTCTCACTATGCTGCCACTCACTATCGCTACCCTCTCACTATCACTACCCTCTCACTATCACTACCCCTCTCACTATCACTACCCTCTCACTATCACTTCCCTCTCACTATTGCTACCCTCTCACTATCACTACCTCTCACTATCACTACCTCTCACTATCACTACCCTCTGCTCACTCATCACTACCCTCTCACTATCGCTACCCCTCTCACTATCGCTACCCTCTCACTACGCACCCTCTCACTATCGCTATCCTTTCACTATCACTATCCTCTCACCCTCACTACCCTCTCACTATCGCCACCCTCTCACTATCACTACCCTCTCACTACCCTCTCTATCTACCCTCTCACTATCACTACCCTCTCACTACCCTCTCACTATCGCTACCCTCTCACTATCACTACCCTCTTCGCTACCCTCTCACTATCGCTACCCTCTCACTATCACTACCCTCTCACTATCACTACCCTCTCACTACCCTCTCACTATCGCTACCCTCTCACTATCGCTACACTCTCACTATCGCTACACTCTCACTATCGCTACCCTCTCACTATCGCTACCCTTTCACTATCGCTACCCTCTCACTATCGCTACCCTCTCACTATCACTACCCTCTCACTATCACTACCCTCTCACTACCCTCTCACTACCCTCTCACTATCGCTTACCCTCTCACTATCGCTACCCTCTCACTATCGCTACCTCTCACCCTCACTACCCTATCACTATCACTACCCTCTCACTATCGCTACCCTCTCACTATCGCTACCCTCTCACTATCACTACCCTCTCTATACTTTCTCCCTCTCACTATCGCTACCCTCTCACTATCACTACCTCTCACTATCACTACCCTCTCACTACCCTCTCACTATCGCTACCCTCTCACTATCACTACCCTCTCACTATACTTTACCCTCTCACTATACTTTCACCCTCTCACTATAAGCTACCCTCTCACTATCACTACCCTCTCACTACCCTCTCACTATCGCTACCCTCTCACTATCACTACCCTCTCACTATCGCTACCGTCTCACTATCACTACCCTCTCACTATCACTACCCTCTCACTATCACTACCCTCTCACTACCCTCTCACTATAGCTATCCTTTCACTATCTTCCACCCTCTCACCCTCCTACCCTCTCACTATCACTACCCTCTCACTATCACTACCCTCTCACTACCCTACCCTCTCACTATCATCTGCCACTCTCACTATCCTCTCACCCTCACTACCCTCTCACTATAGCCACCCTCTCACTATCACTACCCTCTCACTATCACTCCCTCTCACTACCCTCTCACTACCCTCTCACTATCGCTACCCTCTCACTATCAGCTACCCTCTCACTACCCTCTTCATCTCTACCCTCCCTCACTATCGCTACCCTCTCACTATCACTACCCTCTCACTATCACTACCCTCTCACTATGCTACCCTCTCACTATCACTACCCTCTCACTGCCACCCTCTCACTATCCCACTACCCTGCCACCCTCTCACTATCGCTACCCTCTCACTATCGCTACCCTCTCACTATCAGCTACCCTCTCACTAACGCTACCCTCTCACTATCGCTATCCCTTTCCTATCACTATCCTCTCACCCCCACTACCCTCTCACTATCACTACCCTCTCACTATCACTACCCTCTCACTATCACTACCCTCTCCACTACCCTCTCACTATAAGCTACCCTCTCACTATCGCTACTCTCACTATCGCTACCTTCTCACTATCGCTACCCACTCCACTATCGCTACCCTCTCACTATAAGCTACCCTCTCACTATCACTACCCTCTCACTATCACTATCCTCTCACTATCACTACCTTCTCACTATCACTACCCTCTCACTATCACTGACCTCTCACTACCACTGCCCTCTCATTACCTGTCACTATCACTACCCTCTCATTACCCTATCACTATCACTACCCTCTCACTATCACTACCCTCTCACTATCACTGCCCTCTGTTACCCTGTCACTATCACTACCCCTCTCACTATCACTACCTCTCCCACTATCACTGCCCTCTCACTATCACTGCCCTCTCATTACCCTGTCAATATCACTACCCTCTCATTACCCTCTCACTATCACACTACCCTCTCACTATCACTACCTTCTCACTATCACTGCCCTCTCATTGCCCTGTCACTATCACTACCCTCTCACTATCACTACCCTCTCACTATCACTGCCCTCTCATTACTCCTGTCACTATCACTACCCCTCTCATTACCCTCTCACTATCGCTACCCTCCCACTACCCACGCACTGCTCCTACCCTCTCATTACCCTCTCACTATCACTGCCCTCTCACTACCCTGTCACTATCACTACCCTCTCATTACCCTCTCACTATCATTACCCTCTCACTAGCCTGTCACTACCCTCTTATTGCCCTCTCACTACCATTACCCTCTCACTACCCTGTCACTACCCTCTCACTACCCTACACTACCCTCTCACTACCCTATCACTACCCTCTCACTGTCACTACCCTATCACTACCCTCCCACTGTCACTACCCTATCACTACCCTCACCCTATCACTACCCTATCACGACCCTCTCACTACCCTCTCACTACCCTATCACTACCCTATCACTACCCTATCACTACACTATCACTACCCTCACCCTATCACTACCCTATCAATACCCTATCACTACCCTCTCACTACCCTACACTACCCTCTCACTACCCTATCACTACCCTCTCACTGTTACTACCCTTTCACTACCCTATCACTACCCTCCCACTGTCACTACCCTATCACCACCCTATCACTACCCTCTCACTATCGCTACCCTCTCACTATCACTACCCTCTCACTACCCTCTCACTATCGCTACCCTCTCACTATCGCTACCCTCTCACTATCGTCTTCACCCTCTCACTATCACTACCCTCTCACTATACGCTACCCTCTCACTAACGCTACCCTCTCACTATCGCTATCCTTTCACTATCACTATCCTCTCACCCTCACTACCCTCTCACTATCGCCACCCTCTCACTATCACTACCCTCTCACTACCCTCTCACTATCACTACCCTCTCACTACCCTCTCACTATCGCTACCCTCTCACTATCGCTACCCTCTCACTACCCTCTCACTATCAGCTACCCTCTCACTATCGCTACCCTCTCACTATCACTACCCTCTCCCTATCGCTACCCTCTCACTATCGCTACCCTCTCACTATCGCTACCCTCTCCACTATCGCTACCCTCTCACTACCCTCTCACTATCGCTACCCTCTCACTATCGCTACCCTCTCACTATCACTATCCCCTCTCACCGCGCTGCCCTCTCACTATAAGCTGTCCTTTCACTACTCACTATATCTCCCACCCTCACTACCCTCTCACTATCACTACCCTCTCACTACCCTCTCACTATCGCTACCCTCTCACTATCGCTCCTCTCACTATACTACCCTCTCACTATCGCTACCCTCTCACTATCGCTGCCCTCTCACTATATGCTCTCACTCTCACTATCACTATTCCCTCTCACTATCACTACCCTCTCACTATCACTACCCTCTCACTACTCCACTACCCTCTCACTATCACTGCCCTCTCACTATCACTACCCTCTCACTATCACTACACCTCTCACTA
>NW_025751536.1:0-14983 GCF_021184085.1 Oncorhynchus gorbuscha
CAGTCTGGCGTTGCTATACCTTCAAAAGGAAAGCCTGGTTTGCCAAGAGGCTAGGAACAGCACAGTCTGGCGTTGCCATACCTCCAAAGGAAAGCCCTAGTTTGCCAGAGGCTAGGAACAGCACAGTCTGGCGTTGCCATACCTCCCAAAGGAAAGCCTAGTTTGCCAAGAGGCTAGGAACAGCACAGTCTGGCGTTGCCATACCTCCAAAAGGAAAGCCCTGGTTTGCTAAGAGGCTAGGAACAGCACAGTCTGGCGTTGCCATACCTCCAAAAGGAAGCCTGGTTTGCTAAGAGGCTAGGAACAGCACAGTCTGGCGTTGCCATACCTCCAAAAGGAAGCCCTAGTTTGCTTGAGAGGCTAGGAACAGCACAGTCTGGCGTTGCCATACCTCAAAAGAAAGCCTAGTTTGCCAAGAGGCTAGGAACAGCACAGTCTGGCGTTGCCCATACCTCAAAGGAAAGCCTAGTTTGCTAAGAGGCTAGGAACAGCACAGTCTGGCTTGACATTCATGCTTTATCCAAAGGAAAGCCTAGTTTGCTGAAAGGCTTCAGAACAAGCTGATCTGGCGTTTGCCATACACGCCAAAGGAAAGCCTAGTTTGCTAAGAGGCTAGGAACAGTACAGTCTGGCGTTGCCATACCTCCAAAGGAAAGCCTAGTTTTGCTAAGAGGTTGTGGAAACAGCATAATAACAATTGGGTGATAAGTGAACTTGAGTGTAATTGGTTATAATTTCAGTTGTGGTTCGAGAATTCACCACCTTTTAACCAACAGTGAAAATGACAATTTATATTTATTTAAATTTACTCAAATGATAAAGCTTGCAACGTCATAAACGTTTCGGTTCACATTGATCAATTGATTACTCACAAAATGTTAACCATTAAGATCGATCTCCTTTTGAATGCAGACCTTGAAATTGTACCAAGCAACGGCATTGAAAACAAAGAACATGGAATGGCCTTAGAGCGCTCCACAACTGGCAACATGAGCCGAATTTGGTCTGTGGGTGATTAGGTCCCTGGGGTGATTAAGTTTTTCTGAAATATCTATTGCATATATATATATCCTTCTGTAGCTCAGTTGGTAGAGCATGGCGCTTGTAACGCCAGGGTAGTGGGTTCGCTTTCAGGACCACCTATATGTAGAATGTATGCACACATGACTGTAAGTCGCTTTGGATAAAAGCGTCTGCCAAATGGCATATAAAAAATATATATACACACAGTAACAGTCATCTGGTAGGACACACCTACTCATTCAAGAATTTCTTTGTTTACATTTTTTCTTCATTGTGAAAGAATAGTGAGGACATCAAAACTAGTAAACAACACATATGGAACAATTTAGTAACCAAAAAGTGTTAAACAAATCCAAATAGATTTTTAGATTTTAGATTTCTTCAAGTAGCCACCCTTTGCCTTGATAACAGCTTTGCACACTCTTATTATTCTCTCAACCAGCTTCACCTGGAAGCGTTCCAGCAGTCTTGAAGGAGTTCTCCATAGCCACTGAGCACTTGTTGGCTGCTTTTTCTTCACTCTGCAGTCCAACTTCTCCCCAAACAATATGAGGTCAGGTGACTGTGGAGGCCCAGTGTAATCTGACGCAGCACTCCATCACTCTCATTCTTGATCAAATAGCCCTTACACAGACTGGAGGTGTGTTGGGTCATTATCCTGTCGAAAGAAACAAACGAGATAGTCCCACTAAGCGCAAACCAGATGGGATGGAGTATTTGCCGCAGAATGCTGTGGTAGCCATGCTGGTTAAGTGTGCTTTGAATACTAAATAAATCACAGACAGTGTCACTCAGCAAAGCAGCCCCACACCATCACACGTCCTCCTCCATGCTTCACGGTGGGAACCACACAGGCAGAAATCATCCGCTCACCTACTCTGTTTTCACAAAAACACGGCGGTTGGAACCGAAATCTCAAATTTGGACTCATCATAACAAAAAGGACAGATTTACACGGGTCTAATATCCATTGCTCGTGTTTCTTGGCCCAAGCAAGTATCCACGAAGGCCCGATTCATGTCCATGAACAGTTCATGTTGAGATGTGTCTGTTACTTGAACTCTATGAGTGCATTTATTTGGGCTACAATCTGAGGTGCAGTTAACTTAATTAACTTATTCTCTGCTGCAGAGGTAACTCTGAGTCTTCCTTTCCTGTGGTGGTCCTCATGAGAGCCAGTTTCCTGGCATAGTACTTGGATGGTTTTTGCAACTGCACAGTTCTTGAAATTTTCCTCGGATTGACTGACATTCATGTCTTAATAAAGTAATGATGGACTGTCGTTTCTCTCTTTGCTTATTTGAGCTGTTCTTGCCATAATATGGACTTGGTATTTTACCAAATAGGGCTATCTTCTGTATACCACCCCTACCTTGTCACAACACAACTGATTGGCCTCAAAGGCATTAATGAAGGAAAGAAATTCCACAAATGAACTTTTAACAAGGCACACCTGTTAATTGAAATGCATTCCAGGTGACTACCTCATGAAGCTGGTTAAGATAAGGATAAGAGTGTGCAAAGCTGTCATCAAGGCAAAGGGTGGCTACTTTGAAGAATCTCAAAATAAAATATATTTGATTTGTTTAACACTTTTTGGTTACATGATTCCATATGTGTTATTTCATAGAGTTGATGTCCTCACTATTATTCTAAAATGCAGAAAATAGTAAAAAAAATAATGAAAAGGCCTGGAAATGAGTAGGTGTGTCCAAACTTTTTGACTGGTACTGTATATATACAGTATATATATATATATATATATGAGATATATATATATATATATATATATATATATATATATATATATATATATATATACAGATTTTAGTACGGTATATATATATACAGTATATACTGTAACGGAAATCTGTTTAAAAGTATTTTCACACATAATAGGGAGATACTGCATATGTGATTCGTATACAAGATTTGGAAATTATTATGTTTTTAGTCAATGCTATACCCATCTGTTTGGGTTCTTGCAGTCAATTTGCATTCTTCAAATGATTTGAAATTATGTTCTGCCCCTGACCATCCACTTAAGAAAAACCTTCCAGAGGCTGAATCTAGTTGATGATCCCTGTCTTATTGCCTACCCAAATGAAACCACACATTTTATAAATATCACTGTAGTTTTTCAAGTGACCATGATTTTGAAGTGAGACAGGGACAACTGTATGCTATTCAAATCAGACAGGCTAGTCTATAGGCTACACAAAATGTAAATATAAATGTACTTGTTCTGTACTTGAACTTTGATTCCATATACCAGACCTGTATTCTTTTGTTGTTGTTGTTTTTACATATAGCGATGAGAGAATAAAACAATAGCTATCACTACCTAGAGATTGGCCGGGGGAACGCGACTTTTCCTTCTCTCCTCCCCTAGCCTACGTCTTCACCTTCGTTTGGAGTGAAACCAAAACTGCCAAAACTTTGAAGGCTTCGTGGACTGGGTAAACCGATTATAATGTCATTTTCTCTCTGTTTTAAGTATCGTTTTCTGAAATGGAACGTGGTGTATGCGCTACATCTGCTGAGCTCGCGCGCCCCGGGTATCGCAGGGAATGATGGGGTTTGGAAACAGGCGGCTGATAAACCGAGCAGAATGGAGTGGAGGAGAGGGGGAGCAGAGAGAGAGAGAGAGAGAGAGAGAGAGGGCTTCACGATGGAGGAGGGGTCGTTATTGCACCTGTCTTAACACCACAGCTAAACTACAGTATGGACCCCAGGGGGAAATATTTCCCCTAATTACTCTGTTTTGTAATAGTTATATTCCCACATATGTTGTTTTACACACAGACGAATAAAACAACATCATTAGATATTTACCAGGAACCTGCTGGGAATAGTATTAAGTGTAATAAGTATTAAGTGTAATAAATGATAATGAATATTACCTGTAACTTTATCTTTTCAACTCAAATCAATACAAATACAGCCTTATTACTTAGTCTAAGCTTCATAACATAGTTGTAAACAATGGTCAATATTTAAGATGCTTGAACACATGCTTGAACACATGAAGAGAATTCTCCGTAACCATATATTTTTAAATTCACAGTATAAGATTCTAAATATTGAAAACAACATTCTAATCATATACAGCATAGAACTACATACAGTATAATTTTATTTAATGGGGACTAATATTAATATGTAGACTACTGTACACCCTACCTGATTGAAAGGTGTCATCTCTCTTAGCCTACATCCGCCTCTGTGGTCCCTTTCTCTTCCTGTTTGATTCCTTCCTTCCTGTGAGAGAGATGTGGTCGGGGGAAAATAAATCACCCCCTCTTCCCTGATACCTCCACCTTAATTTATCTTTAACTTTCTACCCAGCCTGGAGAGGAGAGGCGAGACAGAAGTGGGTCAGAGGCTGCTGGGCTGGCTGGCTGCAGAACTAAGTTTGGCATCATAACCTTATGTTACAGTAGCTCGCTCCATGAGAAATCACAATCACTCACAGAGCAAGAAGTAAGAAGTAAGCCTGAAGTAAGCCTGAAGTAAGCCTGAAGTAAGCCTGAAGTAAGCCTGAAGTAAGCCTGGGTTGTATTATAACCAAGCATACAGGTGGAGGAAGTTCATGTCTGTCTGACAAATAGCTACATATGTTACCCCATTCTTCTATTGTGTCTGAATTGTTTGGTCAGTTGTGCCCATAATCACGACATTGTGGCCCTTGTCTACCACAAAATATATAGAAGTCAATGGATTTGTCAAGAGATATTAGGGTACAGAAGCCCATTCTTTACAAAACCTAACTGTTATTTATTCAAAGTACATGGTACCTCTACAGTAATAACAAATTATTGTATTTTTGTAGTGTGAAATGTGAAATGAGGTGAGTAATTTACAGGGTGGGATTAGTCTAATTTGTTATTTTCTTCTTTCAGACAGCTTGCTAGACCAATCAAACAATTTACAGCTAACAGTCAAATAAAATGTTATTGGTCCCATACACATATTTAGCAGATGTTATTGTGTATAGTAAAAATGCTGCTTCCAACACAGAATGGCAAAATGTATTCATGTGTATAAATTAAAAATCTCTGTGGTGAAGTGCAATTCACTGTAGTGCACTACTTTTGACGCTACCAAAAGTAGTGCACTAAGCTACTGTCGAAAGTGGTGCAATTAATTGGGAACATGATTTGAAGTAACCCAAGTCAGATAATCAAGTTGTTTCGTGTTCCCTGGACAGTAATACTGCAATCTCCCTCTGATTGGTACCACTGAAGAAGCAGACGAGACACCCCCATTCCCCTCAGCAGGAAATATAGCATGTAGCAGAGTAAAGGGTCCATGGTACATACCGCCTCTGTCCTAGATTGCAATTGCATGTCTTATTCTTCTATTGGGAGGATATATCACAGTGCATGTCTACACTGCTACTACATTTATTGTGGCTCCAAATATGATCTAACCTGCAGTACAGATGAAATAATATTCTCTGTATGTTGATGTATCTGTTGCCTGCAAACAGATTTGACTGTGTTTGTCATCATATAGCTAATGTGCAAACAACACCAAAGAGTTTATTGAACGGGTCGGAGCGAGTGACTTTCACCCGCCCTGAAAAGACTCACTTCTGCCACCCAGTGGGCGTTGCATCACATTACAGTATATTTCAACTGAAACCTCATCTACATCAAACTAAACATCAAACCCAAACCACTTCATTTGATGTAGCTGTAATGTAAATGTATGGAGTCCACTCAGATAATAATGGAAGTATATTAGCATTTTTGTTCTATGTTTGAAAAAGCTTTTAACAGAAAATGTCAAATGTCATATGTAAATAATATATAAGCATATCCCAGAATGTCTAATTAGTGGAATGGAAATGCAGTTACTCTGCATGCCCTGTGACATCTATTAACACTGTAGACTTGTGATTATGCAAAATTGTCCTGGAAGAAGTCATTTTTGTCAAACTACTTTTAATGAACCTGATTATATTACATTTCATAAGGTCACATAAGCAACTGCACAGGGAAGTCAAAAAGGTAGAATTCATTTATTTAGCAATATCAAATCAAATCAATTTTTATTTATCACATACACGTGTTTAGCAGATGTTATTGCGGGTGTTGCGAAATGCTTGTAAATATCCTGATAGTCCGATGACCCATAATACAGATTGCACAAACAGTAAACAAATACAATGGGTCGCTTTGTGGGGATTAG
Organism: Oncorhynchus gorbuscha; assembly: GCF_021184085.1. Taxonomy (NCBI): domain Eukaryota; kingdom Metazoa; phylum Chordata; class Actinopteri; order Salmoniformes; family Salmonidae; genus Oncorhynchus; species Oncorhynchus gorbuscha. The sequence goes on from NW_025751536.1 coordinate 6,220, forward strand.
AGACATGAGAAAAACAGAGAGCCAAGATTTAGGCAGGAAGAGAGTCGAGATATAGAGGAGAGGGTAATTTAGAAGCACTTCCTGTGGACGATTGATGGTCCGGCCTCCTCATACTGCGTCTTTGCTGATCCACATGGCCTGGAAGGTGACAGAGGCCAGGATGGAGCCGATCCACACTGAGTATTTACGCTCAGGGGGCAATCATCTACAGGGAGTTTACAGTTAGCGGTTTGGACCGAGTCAAGTTGGGTTTTTATGCAAAGTCACGTGTCTATACTAATCAAACTTCACCAAGGGTACTATGAAACCTTTTCCTCAAAGTATTTTCAGGTTCATCACTGTTAAATAATTGACTCACAGTAATTGGATGGTGGTAAGGTTAGCTGGATGTAATTATCAAAGAGAATAAGATGCATATATTATACATACCTTGATTTTCATAGTGCTGGGGGCCAGGGCTGTGATTTCCTTCTGCATGCGGTCACCGATACCAGGGTACATGGTGGTACCGCCAGAAGACGTTGTTGGCGTACAGGTCCTTACGGATGTCAATGTCGCACTTCATGATGCCGCTTGCATGGGTCTCATGGATACCAGCAGACTTCCATACCTATGGGGATAATCTTTACACCCATATTCTGAACTGCATACCTATGGGGATAACAGTCTTTACACCCATATTCTGAACTGAATACCTATGGGGATAACAGTCTTTACACCCATATTCTGAACTGAATACCTAATATAATGGGGATAACAGTCTTTACACCCATATTCTGAACTGAATACCTATGGGGATAACAGTCTTTACACCCATATTCTGAACTGAATACCTATGGGGATAACAGTCTTTACACCCATATTCTGAACTGCATACCTATGGGGATAACAGTCTTTACACCCATATTCTGAACTGCATACCTATGGGGATAACAGTCTTTACACCCATATTCTGAACTGCATACCTATGGGGATAACAGTCTTTACACCCATATTCTGAACTGCATACCTATGGGGATAACAGTCTTTACACCCATATTCTGAACTGCATACCTATGGGGATAACAGTCTTTACACCCATATTCTGAACTGCATACCTATGGGGATAACAGTCTTTACACCCATATTCTGAACTGCATACCTATGGGGATAACAGTCTTTACACCCATATTCTGAACTGCATACCTATGGGGATAACAGTCTTTACACCCATATTCTGAACTGCATACCTATGGGGATAACAGTCTTTACACCCATATTCTGAACTGAATACCTATGGGGATAACAGTCTTTACACCCATATTCTGAACTGCATACCTATGGGGATAACAGTCTTTACACCCATATTCTGAACTGCATACCTATGGGGATAACAGTCTTTACACCCATATTCTGAACTGAATACCTATGGGGATAACAGTCTTTACACCCATATTCTGAACTGCATACCTATGGGGATAACAGTCTTTACACCCATATTCTGAACTGCATACCTATGGGGATAACAGTCTTTACACCCATATTCTGAACTGCATACCTATGGGGATAACAGTCTTTACACCCATATTCTGAACTGCATACCTATGGGGATAACAGTCTTTACACCCATATTCTGAACTGCATACCTATGGGGATAACAGTCTTTACACCCATATTCTGAACTGCATACCTATGGGGATAACAGTCTTTACACCCATATTCTGAACTGAATACCTAATATAATGGGGATAACAGTCTTACACCCATATTCTGAACTGCATACCTATGGGGATAACAGTCTTTACACCCATATTCTGAACTGCATACCTATGGGGATAACAGTCTTTACACCCATATTCTGAACTGCATACCTATGGGGATAACAGTCTTTACACCCATATTCTGAACTGCATACCTATGGGGATAACAGTCTTTACACCCATATTCTGAACTGCATACCTATGGGGATAACAGTCTTTACACCCATATTCTGAACTGCATACCTATGGGGATAACAGTCTTTACACCCATATTCTGAACTGCATACCTATGGGGATAACAGTCTTTACACCCATATTCTGAACTGCATACCTATGGGGATAACAGTCTTTACACCCATATTCTGAACTGCATACCTATGGGGATAACAGTCTTTACACCCATATTCTGAACTGCATACCTATGGGGATAACAGTCTTTACACCCATATTCTGAACTGCATACCTATGGGGATAACAGTCTTTACACCCATATTCTGAACTGCATACCTATGGGGATAACAGTCTTTACACCCATATTCTGAACTGCATACCTATGGGGATAACAGTCTTTACACCCATATTCTGAACTGCATACCTATGGGGATAACAGTCTTTACACCCATATTCTGAACTGAATACCTATGGGGATAACAGTCTTTACACCCATATTCTGAACTGCATACCTATGGGGATAACAGTCTTTACACCCATATTCTGAACTGCATACCTATGGGGATAACAGTCTTTACACCCATATTCTGAACTGAATACCTATGGGGATAACAGTCTTTACACCCATATTCTGAACTGCATACCTATGGGGATAACAGTCTTTACACCCATATTCTGAACTGCATACCTATGGGGATAACAGTCTTTACACCCATATTCTGAACTGCATACCTATGGATTCTGAGCCTTGTCATGTAAAGAAGAAGCCTCCGTTGGAAAAGAGAGGATCAAACCAAACCACAAACTTCATAGTCAAGATATAATAGACAATGAAATATGGACACACAGAGTACTCTCGGGAGAATTATATCAATAAATATCCTTCATGAATGATCCATATGGTGACTTTTACTTCCTCTTATCCTGCATGATCTTAAATACATTACTTGTGCTACAGCACAGAATATTCAGCCTGGTCCCAGATCTATTTGTGTTGTCTTCAGACAAACTGATCTGGGACCAGGCTATAGAACATTGTGTTGTTGTAAGAATTTGTACTGACCGATGAAGGAGGGTTGGAAGAGGGTCTCTAACGGAACTCTCTTACTGATGGTGATGACCTGTCCGTCGGGCAACTCGTAGGACTTCTCCAGAGAGGAGGAGGAGGCAGCGGTGGCCATCTCATTCTCAAAGTCCAGAGCCACGTAGCACAGCTTCCTGATGTCACGCACGATCATCTCTCGGCTGTGGGATTCAAATATAGCATGGAGTTTGTGAGATCATGTTGCCAACCGTGGACAGGCATAAAGGGAAGAAACGGTAACTGTAGAGGGGACCTTAACCTAATGTGTCAAATCTAACTACACTGATCAGGCTCTTCTACAGGCACAGTCACTACACTAGGAAAATAATGAAGGATTGCAGTATCTCTATTTTGCCAATAGGATACACTGTAAGATAATGAGAGATCAACAAAGGTGACAAGATGCAATTAAACAAAAAATCAGGTGTTGACACATCATATAAACTGGGTGAAAGGTGTCATTTTTTATGATACTGTTAGAAGGTACAAAATAAACATTTCTGTCAATATTGATATAGTTGTAGATGAGTGTGGTTGTATCAGTGTTGTTCTCCATGGTTACCGGGTAACGAAAGAGTATCCTCTCTCAGGTGAGGATCTTCATCAGATAATCAGTCAGGTCTGCCAGCCAAGTCCAGTCTCATGATGGCGTGGGCAAGGCGTAACCCCCATACACGGGCACGCGTGGTCACACCATCACCAGCGTCCAGCACAATACCTGCACAGGTGAGACACATTAGTACAAACACACTGACGAGCATCATAGTGGTCAATGCCAGGGTTGTGGGTTTTTCATTCCTGCTGGTGCCAAACATTCTAAAATGTATGCATTCGCTGTACCGCACGTCACTTATTGGGTTTTAGTTAGGAGGCGCACTCTCACCTGTTGTACGACCAGAGGCATACAGAGACAGCACACAGCCTGATGGCCACATACATAGCTGGCACATTGAAGGTCTCAAACATGATCTGTCAGGAAGAAAACCCCACGGTTTTAGAAAACAGGCTCATAAATCCATTATTTGGCAATGCACCTAATAATAATATAAAGCAAATATAAGAACATCATCAATCAACATTAGTTGTGATGTAATGCTAAACAGCATAAGATTGCCAGCCAGGTAAATGGATTAATTAAGGCAGGTGACCCACCTGGGTCATCTTCTCCCTGTTGGCCTTGGGGTTGAGGGGGGCCTCAGTTAGCAGGACGGGGTGCTCTTCAGGGGCCACACGCAGCTCATTGTAGAAGGTGTGATGCCAGATCTTCTCCATGTCATCCCAGTTAGTGATGATGCCGTGCTCAATGGGGTACTTGAGGGTCAGGATACCTCTCTTGCTCTGGGCCTCGTCTCCTACATAGGAGTCCTTCTGACCCATACCCACCATCACACCCTGCAGGGGAAGAGAGAGACAGGCAAGGCTCATTCATATGTACAGTAGGTACAGGTCACAGCTGGGAGGACAGGTTTGTGGTAATGACTGGAGTGGAATCAGTGGAATGGTATTAAATACATCAAACACATGGTCTCCAGGTGTTTGATGCCATTCCGTTTACTCCGTTCCGGCCATTATTATGAGCCGTTTCCGCCCTCAGGCAGCCTCCATGGTCCAGATGAACATGAACAGCAACAGACACATATTGATCTGCAATGACACACGGCCTGGTTTCAGACCCAGATTAAAACCTACTAAAACTAAAAAAGTATGCTCAATAGAGAATCTCCATTGAAAGTTTTTTTTTTTTTGGTCCAGGTCTAGGCTTCATCTGGATTCAGGAAACTTGTCCTACTGTAGTCTGAGTGCCAGTCTGTTGTGCCATCATGCCAACTCCTTTTCACTCATCGTCATGCCATGTTTGGCTTGGCAATGACAGCAATGTAGTTGGCAAGAGCACAAACAGATCTGAGCCCAGGTTAGTCATACTGTAGGAGCAATGACCGACTAACAATAGTGTTGCGGCTCTATTTCAGGAATGACCCTCTGATTGACATGGAAGGTAGTAGAGGAGAGTAAGATGGGGTCTGACCTGATGACGGGGGCGCCCCACAATAGAGGGGAACACTGCCCTGGGGGCATCGTCACCGGCAAAGCCAGCCACTCACCAGTCCTGGAGCCGTTGTCGCATACCAAGGCTGTTGTCTCTTCCTCGTCACATGGCTGTGTCCGGTTACTGTAGGCCTACACACACACACACACACACACACACACACACACACACACACACACACACACACACACACACACACACACACACACACACACACACACACACACACACACACACACACACACACACACACACACACACGCGCACACACACAGACATATACAGACACACACACACACCAAACAGACCAGTTGTCAGGTGTGTCAGAGTGCAATGTGTTTCACACATGGCATATGGTATTAACAAAACAAGGTATTACTGCATTAAAGAGTATACTTTTAGCCAGTAGTTCTGAAAGTAGCGCTCATGAGAGGTCCCTGAAAATTGATACTACGTCACATATGTGCAGATATGTGCACCATGTCATTGCTCTCTCGCGCTTCTCTCTCTCTCTTCTTGTGTGCGGCATGATGAGACTCTTGCTAGCTGTCACTCATGTGGCGAGGACTGAAGCTATTGGTTTAAATTGAATTACTAGGTCGCTGGCTCACATGGGGGGAAATGGAGGGAAAATGAGAAGCACAGCTTCCAGAAAAACAGTCGCTTTCAAACTAGGGATTTTGTGGCTAATTGATGTAAAACATTAATCTGCTCATAGATTATGCATGTATGAACAACACATTGACACATCCAGCCCAAAGTGAGAGGTTTAAAAAGGCTTAATAGTTGCCAATGTCCCGGAGCATGTCTTAACAGTAGCTGCCCTTCCCACTGTGGTCTCATTCTGTAGCAGTGTCTCTGTCTTCGTCTGTCTGTCTGTCTGTCTGTCTGTTCGTCTGTTCGTCTGTTCGTCTGTCTGTCTGTTCGTCTGTCTGTCTGTCTGTCTGTTCGTCTGTCTGTCCGTCTGTCTGTCTGTCTGTCTGTCTGTCTGTCTGTCTGTCTGTCTGTCTGTCTGTCTGTCTGTCTGTCTGTCTGTCTGTCTGTCTGTCTGTCTGTCTGTCTGTCTGTCTGTCTGTCTGTCTGTCTGTCTGTCTGTCTGTCTGTCTGTCTGTCTGTCTGTCTGTCTGTTCATATGCCATGCTGGACCCATAATTCACTTTTAGTTGACTGACCAATGATTTGATTGACTAAACTGTTATGTTATTGTAATGTACAATACAGAGGACAGTGTTACATTTTAATCGCTTTAAGTGCTTAAAAGGTATTTCTGTGTTGGTCCGAACCAACAGCCTAAAACAAAGTCAAAAGAAGTTCTTAAAAATCTATTAAAGCAAGGACTTGTATTGCATTTCCTATCCACATTAGCCATGTGGTTGTGAGATTACTTATATATCAACATAATCTGTCTGAAAATACTTCAATGGCTCTTTTTCTCTCATATTTGGTATTTGGCATTTTATTAATAAGATCCCCAGTAGCTGTTGCAAAAGCAGCAGCTACTCTTCCTGGGGTCCACACATGCCTGTAACCTACTGTGTGTTCTGTGTTTAAGTATAAATGATACATATAGATTACATAGTCATGTGTGGTAATTATGATAAAGCCACTGATCGTGAGTTGCTTTGGATGAGAGAATAGTGTCTGCCAAATGACTCGCGTAAATGTAATACTATGAGATAAATTACTATTACGGTAATCCCATAATCCCATTGAAACAGAGAATTGCATGTGTGCAGGACTTACCCTGGAGAGCTGGACAGGAGGTGATGTGTTACAGTCCCTTGAAAGAGAGAAGACGAGAGGAGAGTGCGCCTGGCTCACCTGCTCTCTGAATTTAAATAGGAATACGCAGGACCCATGCCATCACATACCTTCAAAACCTCAGGCCTTTTTAGGAGACATTGTCACCCTTACAAACCAATGCGGAACTTAAAAGCACAAACACACACACATACATGCACACACACACACACACACACACACACACACACACACACACACACACACACACACACACACACACACACACACACACACACACACACACACACACACACACACACACACACACACACACACACACACACACACACACACACACACACACACACACACACACACACACACACACACACACGTGCACACACTCACTCAAGAGTCTTATTTGGCCTCTGATAATTTATAGCTGGTTGGCGGAGCCCTGGTCTATAGTTGGACAACTGGAAGACAGGTTGATGATGCATCTGCAGAGAAAGGCATGTTGGAGGCCACTATAAATAAGGTCTGGTGCATCAGTCATAATGGAGATATGGCCCTTTGTCTGTCTGTCTGTCTGTATTTCAGACAGTGTTACAGACAACCAACCAGAGACTAGTGACAACGCAAAGCCTTTATGGAACCCCCGCCAGGCCTTCAAAGGACGTTTCCAGAGACTCAGTAGCAATGGGAGTGGACAATAGTCATATAAAGACATACAATGACAAGACTGTTTTAACCAATATAAATGTAGGACATACTTTAACAAATCAAAATAAACATCTATAGTGACTGTGTACCTGATGTGAAATGGCTAGCTAGTTAGCGGTGTGCGTTATTAGTGTTGAATACAGAGACGTCACTCACTCTGAGACCTTGAAGTGGTTGTATCCCTTCCTCTGCAAGGTTTGTGGCTTTTGTGGAACGATGGTTGTTGATGTGTTCAGAGGGTCCCTGTTTCGAGTCCGGGTTGGGACAAGGTGAGGGAAGGAAGCAACACAGTTACAACTGCTTAGTGTTCAATGACCAGAGAATGTGTCCCTCAGGCTTGGGCTTGACTCCTTCCAATGAAGTTAATTGAATTATGTCATGTCAATGAGGGAAATTGGAATTTCAATGAACTGTCTGAATTGATCCCAACCCTGATGTTCCTACAGTAAAATGATTGTCCTCATAGCCTGTCAATGAAGTAAGTCTTTACATAGTGGTAAACCACAGTGACAACACTCTATTCCATACTGACCCTCGTTGACCACAGTTACATTAATCTGGTTACCAGGTCTAATGTCAACCACAGACCAGAGGAAGTTGTTCAGAAGGAGATGACCAAAAAAAGGAAGTGATGGTTTGAATGGTGTTGAAGGAGGGGCGTCCACAGCACTTCTACTGAATGTGGTGGTTGAAACATCCCTAGATGCCCCCCCAGTGGCTATTCAATTACTGACAAGAAGACAAGATTCAGAATCAGATGATAGTCTGTCTTTCCAGCCATACACATGGAACAGTAGCCTATTTCACCCACAGTCGACATGGTTGCTGGCGGAAGAAGAGACTATTCTAATTATAACAAGTAAAGGGAGGAATTCTGATCTTTACCCACTAATTGGTCTTTTGACAGATCAGATCACCTCTTTTGCCAATATTTAGGTAAATATCAGAATTGGGCTGCCTGTGTAGATGCAGCCATTAAGTCACACTAACACACGAACTAAAAGGTTGACATAGGATAAGACTGTTAGCGTAGCAAGGTCATTCAATTATGCTGCAGTTAAGTAGTAAGGTTCATTTTATTTTAGAATTAAATCAAATCAAATGTTATTAGTCAAATGCTTCATAGACTAACAGTGAAATTCTTATGGGTTGTTTTCCAACGATGTAGATTTAAAGATACAGATGTTTATTTTATATAATAGAAATAGGGATATGAGGAATGAATACACAGTGAATAATAAATAACAATAAGGAGTA
>NW_025751537.1:0-14982 GCF_021184085.1 Oncorhynchus gorbuscha
TGCAGGACCATGTGTAACAGTATAATTTTTTAACCGTCCCCTCGCCCATACCCGGGCGCAAACCAGGGACCTTCTGCACACATCGACAACAGTCACCCACGGCGATGGTTACCCATCGCCCAATAAAGCCGCGGCCCTTGCAGAGCAAGGGGAACTACTACTTCAAGGTATCAGAGCAAGTGACATAACCGATTGAAACGCTATTTAGCGCGCACCGCTAACTAAGCTAGCCATTTCACATCCGTTACACTCACCCCCCTTTTGACCTTCCTCCTTTTTCTGCAGCAACCAGTAATCCGGGTCAACAGCATCAATGTAACAGTATAACTTTACGTCCGTCCCTCGCCCATACCCGGGCGTCAACCAGGGACCTTCTGCACACATCGACAACAGTCACCCGCTAAGCATCGTTTACCCATTGCTCCACAAAGCCGCGTTCCTTGCAGAGCAAGGGGAACTACTACTTCAAGGTCTCAGAGCAAGTGACGTAACCGATTGAAACGCTATTTAGCGCGCACCGCTAACTAAGCTAGCCGAAGCCACATCCGCTACACATGGTCAAAACTGCTGCACTGTCATGGCATGCCCTTGGGGAGGGGGATCGGCGCCCCCACCCTCTACAGTTTTATGATGGTCATAAATACCTGCACAAAAACTCTCTCTCCCGACTCAGAAACTTGAGTTTACATCCCTTTGTTACCACAGAGAGTGACGTTGCAGTACGATAACATTAAAAGGCTGAATAATGAAACAGTATTTCTGTATCCCAAACATTTGGAATGGTCCGTGGGTATTTAAAGAACAATCCTGTGGAATTTGTTAATAATTTGTGACGTAACTAAAGACAGTATAACAACATAAGTGTATCTCTGAATGTGTATATTTCCCAGTTGTCAGGGTCACATCCAAATGTGGGTGAACGTATATGATTAAATATGAAACTATCTGTGGGAAGATGTAATAGGATAATGTTTTTTCATATGAAGTCACACCCACATGAGCAGACATTACATCGGCGTCATGGAACGCCCCCCTTTTCCAGAGTGTATAAAACCCACTTCCGACAAAATGTACATTAGGCCAACGAGACCATCAATGTGAGTTGAGAGGAGGTAATGGCTAGAACTCTGAAACCTCAACAGAGAAGAAGAACATCTCTACAAAACTACACAGGAACATTCATTCTGCAGCTCTTTAAGTACTTTAGTCTGGTAAATGCAACCGAGAACCAATGGGTGGTACTCTGAAAGATCCATCCTGGAGAACATTTCCTATGTACGCCTGACGTACCCATATTTAACAGACACTTCCAGAACAAAGGGAACAAACTACGAAAGACTTTGATCTCTGGTGGACAAACCAGAGACTTTCTGTCGACTGACTCTCCAGCAGACGGACCGGCGATTTCAACAGAGAGACAACAAAGGTATATACACTCGTAAATATGTCAAATGCAACTTCTTTTCCAATGAGTGGCTGTTCATGTGCAAAGTACTAGCATCTCCATGAGCCTAGTTACCAGCTGTGTGTACGATAGTAGAGTCCTTTGTCTTTTCTCCCGCTCTTTCTCACCTGCCCCTCCCTTTTCATTTGGTGTAACAAGCCGTCATATCGGTTTAGTCCACTAGGGACTTTTCATTGTATCATGTTAGCAACCAATGTGTAACCTATCCTGTGTGTTTATGTACTTCTGTGTGATTATTTAGTTACTTAGTAAAGAAGTAATTAAGCCAATTGGTATATCGCTGATTCATAATTTATGCTAGCGTTCGTGCAGATATCCAAGAGTTTGCGACATTCGGAATATGACTGATGAGGTAATAGATGAATAAGTGACTGTAATTGATAAGATATGAAAATATATGAAGAGAGTTCAATTCAGGAAAGAGTAACTCTTTAAACAACACATAGACACGACAGCACTGTGTAGGGAATAGGATGTCATTTGGGATGCAACCTAGTAACCGACAACTAGATAAAACTCAGATTTTAACACTCAAATGAATGTCGGATCCAGACTTTTAGCCAAACCTCGAGCATTAGAATCACAACCTAATTGGTTTTGCAAAGGGAATAGAGAACATCAGTCGGTAATAAGCAGCGTGTGTGTGTGTGTGTGTGTGTGTGTGTGTGTGTGTGTGTGTGTGTGTGTGTGTGTGTGTGTGTGTGTGTGTGTGTGTGTGTGTGTGTGTGTGTGTGTGTGTGTGTGTGTGTGTGTGTGTGTGTGTGTGTGTGTGTGTGTGTGTGTGTGTGTGTGTGTGTGTGTGTGTGTGTGATTTAAGGTAAGACAGGGTAAAGCTCAGTCTTATTGCAGTGATGTATCTTCTGGCTGAGCGTGTCTCTTATGCATTAATAATACTCTGTCTCTCTAACACCAGAGATAGCAGTTTACCACGGGGACAGACATATCAGTTCAGAGGACTCTATTTATACGCAGCAAACATGCTAAAGAGGTGAGTGTGTGTGTACATGTATCTACCTGTTGCTGTCTGTATATATCCCTCTTACATATGCGCGTATCTATATGTGTAGATGTGAAGTCAGCCCTAGACGCTGATCTTGGGTCAGTTTTGCATCTTCCCACTAATAGTTAAGGTTTGGTTTGCATGAAGGGAAACTGATCCTAGATCTGAACCTACGGGACACTTCTATTGATCTCCTCTACCTGCAGTCTTGTCGTGGGTTGGCCACATATCCGGGGAAGGCTCCCTGTGTGATATCGCGACACATCTTGCTGTCCCTGTCGGAGGGCAGCAGGGTACCAGCTCTGATCATCAGCCCCAGGCAGTGGTCAAAGTGTTCCTCTCCTCAGGACCGTCCTCAGTGAAGAAACAATGTCCCAGAGCATCATAGCCCACCACGTCCTTTACCTGGTAGGACAGAGAGAGGGGGAGGGAGAGAGAGGTGAGCGAGAGAGAGGGGGAGGGAGAGAGAGAGGGGGAGAGAGAGGGGGAGGGAGAGGTGGGAGAGAGAGGGGGGAGAGAGAGAGAGGGGGAGAGAGAGACAGCGGGGAGAGAGAGGGGGAGAGAGAGGGTGGGAGAGAGAGAGAGGGGGGGAGAGAGAGTGAGTGGGGGAAGAGAGAGGGGGTGAGAGAGAGTGAGGGGTGGAGAGAGAGAGAGAGAGAGGAGGGAGAGAGAGGTGAGCGAGAGAGGGGGAGGGAGAGAGAGGTGAGCGAGGGAGAGAGAGGGGGAGAGAGAGGGAGGGAGGGAGAGGAGGGGAGAGAGAGAGGGGGAGAGAGAGGGGGGAGAGAGAGGGGAGAGAGGGGGAGAGAGAGAGAGGAGGGGAGAGGGGGGGAGCGAGAGAGAGGGGGAGGGAGAGAGAGAGCGGGGAGAGAGGGGGGGTGGGAGAGAGAGTGGGAGAGAGAGAGTGAGTGGGGGAGAGAGAGGGGGGTGAGAGAGAGAGGGGTGGAGAGAGAGCGAGAGAGGAGGGAGAGAGAGGTGAGCGAGAGAGAGGGGGAGGGAGAGAGAGGTGAGCGAGAGAGAGGGGGAGAGAGAGGGGGAGAAAATAGGGGGAGAGAGAGAGAGGGGAGAGAGGGGGAGCGAGAGAGAGAGGGGGAGGGAGAGAGAGAGCGGGGAGAGAGAGGGGGAGGAGAGAGAGGGTGGGAGACAGAGAGGGGAGAGAGAGAGTGAGTGGGGGGAGAGAGAGGGGGTGAGAGAGAGTGAGGGGTGGAGAGAGAGAGGGTGGGAGAGAGAGAGAGTGAGTGAGGGAGAGGGAGAGAGTGAGTGGGGAGAGAGGGGAGCGAGAGAGAGGGGGAGGGAGAGAGAGAGCGGGGAGAGAGGGGGAGGAGAGAGAGGGGGCGAGAGAGAGAGGGGGGGAGAGAGAGAGAGATCAGGGTTGGGGTCAATTCCATTTAAATTCCAGTCAATTCAAGGAGAATACCTTCAATGCTTTTCAATGAGGAACATTTGGAATTGGAATTTGGTTTAGTCCTACTTTCTGAATTGACTGGGATAACCCCAACCCTGACAAACCATGCACACATTTATTTTGAATGGCACAGAAGCATGTCTGAAGGAAGTGGTTTTCCTTCTATGTCTCTTCTCTGTCATCTGCACTGGGCTAAAAACCCCAATCTCAGCAGATGGTGTGAAACACATCATTCCACTGAGCTACACCATTTAAAGAAAGATATTACTCTGCCTGCCACACTAGCTAGCTAGCTTATCTCACCTCTTCTTTGCGATTGGTTGGGAAGTCTCCTCATTTGAGAACAGTTCACCAAACTACCTCTACACAAGACTGTATTAGCCTGCTGAGCTAAATCATGTGGTGCTAACCCCAGTCTTCATGTCTATGGAGATATTCTGACATCTGATGAAGGAGAGGAGACCAGGGCCTGAGGAGACCAGGGCCTGAGGAGACCAGGGCCTGAGGAGACCAGGGCCTGAGGAGATCAGGGCCTGAGGAGACCAGGGCCTGAGGAGACCAGGGCCTGAGGAGACCAGGGCCTGAGGAGACCAGGGCCTGAGTCTCAAATGGGACCCTATTCTCTATCTAGTGCATTATTTTAAACCAGGGTACTATAGGGGACGAATAGGGTACTAATTGGGCCGAAGCAGAGAGATAACATCTCAGAGAATTCAGTATCTCACCATCTATCTTCCATTTCCTTCTAACGCCTGAAGAGTGACAGGACACAGTTGTGTTCTATCCAGTTTGTACCCAATTTTCAGGAGCCTTGGTTTAGATATGCCATGTTGGGTAGCAACAGCACATCTCCTCGTTATGGCAACGGATAGATTCTCTGATTGCCGTGGCAACACAACACCTTTAACAACCCTCCAACACATACGCACGTGCACGAGGTTGGGTGAAGATGAGCTTGCATGAGCCCGCACACACACACACAATCCCACCTTAGTCTCCGACAGACTGTTCTCATAGAATTCTAGCTAGAAGCAATTATCTCCTTTTGTGCGTAATTCTATTTATTTGCTCTGTCTGTGACCCTGTAGCGTCCACAGATCATAATGTTCCTGGGTTCACAACAGTAATTAGCAACATGCATAATCATGAATATGGTTATTATCATCATTAGAATTCCGTAGGTGGCTCGGATTTTTAGCAAAGACAGTGAAATGACACCACAGGTAAGTTTCCTGAAACCCTTGTAGCTCAACCTGGATAAGGTTACAAAATTCCAGCAACTTTCCCAAAATTACCAGGTTTTCTAGAAGTCCAAAGATTCCCGAAATCAGGATTTCTGAAAAACCTGGGAATTTGGGGAACGTTAGCAGAATTTTTCAACCCAATATGTGGAGCGTTATAACATCTCTCAACAACTCAGCTACAGACCTTAGAGAGTAACGCTAATAAAATGGATGTGTTTGACTGTACTTATTCTGTGCCTCCGCGAACGGAAGAAAACTGTCAAGTGAGGTTGGAAAATCTTTCTGTGAATGTGCGAACCCTACTGGCTCAGTTCAATGACTTTACACCTGGGATCCGAAAAACAGCTGTCACCCTGCCACTTGTTTGGTATACAGCTTATATTTGGGGTTCTGCTGGGGTAAGACAGTTGCTCTAACAGAAGACCTCTTTAACCACACACACACACACACACACACACACACACACACACACACACACACACACACACACACACACACACACACACACACACACACACACACACACACACACACACACACACACACACACACACACACACACACACACACACGGTGGAGAGGTTGGGCGAAGGCGGGTGTCGTCGTGACAACTGAATGGCCGACCAGCAGCACTTTTATACACTCAAATGTATGGAACCAAATGTCCAAGTGTGTGCATGCATATCACTCACCAGTAGGCCGTTGGAGCCGTGCACAGTGACACAGCGGGAGAAGGTGTGGTGGATGGACAGATCGCTGACGGAGGTGGGGGGATCGTAGCCTCCCTTCTGGTCCACGTCTCCATTCATATGGAAGTGGACAGGGTAGTGACCCATAGACTGTTGACCCATGTGCTGCAGCTCTACACCGGACACATGCACAGACTTAAAGCCATGCTCCACCTGGGAGGGAGAGGGGGAGAGTGAGACAGTTAGAAAGTGAGACCGCTAGAGAGTGAGACTGCTAAAGAGTGAGATCGTTAGAGTGAGACCACTAGAGAGTGAGACCACTAGAGAGTGAGACCGCCAGAGAGTGAGACCGCTAGAGAGTGAGACCGCCAGAGAGTGAGACCGCCAGAGAGTGATACTGCTAAAGAGTGAGATCGTTAGAGTGATACCGCTAGAGAGTGAGCCCGCCAGAGACAGAGAGTGAGATCGTTAGAGAGTGAGACCGTTAGAGAGTGAGACCGCTAGAGAGTGAGACCTCTAGAGAGTGAGACCAGAGAGTGAGACCGCCAGAGAGTGAGACCGCCAGAGAGTGAGACCGCCAGAGAGTGAGACCGCCAGAGAGTGAGACCGCCAGAGAGTGAGACTGTTAGAGAGTGTGACCGCTAGAGAGTGAGACCGCTAGAGAGTGAGACCGTTAGAGGGTGAGACCGTTAGAGAGTGTGACCGTTAGAGAATGTGACCGATATGGTGAGACATCTAGAGAGTGATACCGCTAGAGAGTGAGACCGCTAGAGAGTGAGACCGCTAGAGAGTGAGACCGCCAGAGAGTGATACTGCTAAAGAGTGAGATCGTTAGAGTGATACCGCTAGAGAGTGACCAGAGAGTGAGCCCGCCAGAGAGTGAGATCGTTAGAGAGTGAGACCCGTGAGACCGCTAGAGAGTGAGACCTCTAGAGAGTGAGACCGCCAGAGAGTGAGACCGCCAGAGAGTGAGACCGCCAGAGAGTGAGACCGCCAGAGAGTGAGACCGCCAGAGAGTGAGACCGCCAGAGAGTGAGACTGTTAGAGAGTGTGACCGCTAGAGAGTGAGACCGCTAGAGAGTGAGACTGTTAGAGGGTGAGACCGTTAGAGAGTGTGACCGTTAGAGAATGTGACCGATATGGTGAGACATCTAGAGAGTGATACCGCTAGAGAGTGAGACCGCTAGAGAGTGAGACCGCTAGAGAGTGAGACCGCCAGAGAGTGATACTGCTAAAGAGTGAGATCGTTAGAGTGATACCGCTAGAGAGTGAGCCCGCCAGAGAGTGAGCCCGCCAGAGAGTGAGATCGTTAGAGAGTGAGACCGTTAGAGAGTGAGACCGCTAGAGAGTGAGACCTCTAGAGAGTGAGACCGCCAGAGAGTGAGACCGCCAGAGAGTGAGACCGCCAGAGAGTGAGACCGCCAGAGAGTGAGACCGCCAGAGAGTGAGACCGCCAGAGAGTGAGACTGTTAGAGAGTGTGACCGCTAGAGAGTGAGACCGCTAGAGAGTGAGACCGTTAGAGGGTGAGACCGTTAGAGAGTGTGACCGTTAGAGAATGTGACCGATATGGTGAGACATCTAGAGAGTGATACCGCTAGAGAGTGAGACCGCTAGAGAGTGAGACCGCTAGAGAGTGAGACCGCCAGAGAGTGAGACCGCTAGAGAGTGAGACCACTAGAGAGTGAGACCGCTAGAGAGTGAGACTGATATGGTGAGACCGCTAGAGAGTGAGACCGATATGGTGAGACCGCTAGAGAGTGAGACCGCTAGAGAGTGAGACCGCTAGAGAGTGAGACCGATATGGTGAGACCGCTAGAGAGTGAGACCGCTAGAGAGTGAGACTGGAGAATTTGAATGTGAAAGAAACAGTGAGAGTGTGAGAGATTGAGTAGGAGACAGATAAAAAGATAGCGAGAGTTTCCATGCATGAGAGACTAATCAAATCCTTTCCATAATTCTTCATTAAAATGTGGTTGACTAGAATGTAATGGGAAGAATTTGCAGGCAGTGGAGATGGACGTGGCTCCATTCCATACTAGCTGTGGATCTTCTCCTGGGCTGCGTCCCAAATGAGAGCCCTGCATTTCCTGGTCAAAGTACTGCACTATTAAAGGGTGGCATTTGGGACACAGCCCAGGTCCTATGACTGACAGCTTCAATAAACAGGATGCAATCCAACTCATTCTAAAGACTATGCCAGTGTGTGTGTGTGTGTGTGTGTGTGTGTGTGTGTGTGTGTGTGTGTGTGTGTGTGTGTGTGTGTGTGTGTGTGTGTGTGTGTGTGTGTGTGTGTGTGTGTGTGTGTGTGTGTGTGTGTGTGTGTGTGTCTGTCTCCCTCCTACGTTGCGCTTCACACTTTGTTCCTGTGCTGTAAATAAAATGTGCCTTCATTTAGACGGAACTCAATCAAAAGAGCTTCCAAGAAACTTTCCCTCATTGGAAATGTTCTGCCAAACCTAATTACAGTAATGGCAAACAACATAACACAAGAAACTCTCCCTCATTGGAAATGTTCTGCCAAACCTAATTACAGTAATGGCAAACAACATAACACAAGAAACTCTCCCTCATTGGAAATGTTCTGCCAAACCTAATTACAGTAATGGCAAACAACATAACACAAGAAACTCTCCCTCATTGGAAATGTTCTGCCAAACCTAATTACAGTAATGGCAAACAACATAATACAAGAAAATTTCCCTCATTGGAAATGTTCTGCCAAACCTAATTACAGTAATGGCAAACAACATAACACAAGAAACTCTCCCTCATTGGAAATGTTCTGCCAAACCTAATTACAGTAATGACAAACAACATAACACAAGAAACTCTCCCTCATTGGAAATGTTCTGCCAAACCTAATTACAGTAATGGCAAACAACATAATACAAGAAACTCTCCCTCATTGGAAATGTTCTGCCAAACCTAATTACAGTAATGGCAAACAACATAATACAAGAAACTCTCCCTCATTGGAAATGTTCTGCCAAACCTAATTACAGTAATGGCAAACAACATAATACAAGAAACTCTCCCTCATTGGAAATGTTCTGCCAAACCTAATTACAGTAATGGCAAACAACATAATACAAGAAACTCTCCCTCATTGGAAATGTTCTGCCAAACCTAATTACAGTAATGGCAAACAACATAATACAAGAAACTCTCCCTCATTGGAAATGTTCTGCCAAACCTAATTACAGTAATGGCAAACAACATAATACAAGAAACTCTCCCTCATTGGAAATGTTCTGCCAAACCTAATTACAGTAATGGCAAACAACATAATACAAGAAACTCTCCTCATTGGAAATGTTCTGCCAAACCTAATTACAGTAATGGCAAACAACATAATACAAGAAACTCTCCTCATTGGAAATGTTCTGCCAAACCTAATTACAGTAATGGCAAACAACATAATACAAGAAACTCTCCCTCATTGGAAATGTTCTGCCAAACCTAATTACAGTAATGGCAAACAACATAATACAAGAAACTCTCCCTCATTGGAAATGTTCTGCCAAACCTAATTACAGTAATGGCAAACAACATAACACAAGAAACTCTCCCTCATTGGAAATGTTCTGCCAAACCTAATTACAGTAATGGCAAACAACATAATACAAGAAACTCTCCCTCATTGGAAATGTTCTGCCAAACCTAATTACAGTAATGGCAAACAACATAATACAAGAAACTCTCCCTCATTGGAAATGTTCTGCCAAACCTAATTACAGTAATGGCAAACAACATAATACAAGAAACTCTCCTCATTGGAAATGTTCTGCCAAACCTAATTACAGTAATGGCAAACAACATAATACAAGAAACTCTCCCTCATTGGAAATGTTCTGCCAAACCTAATTACAGTAATGGCAAACAACATAACACAAGAAACTCTCCCTCATTGGAAATGTTCTGCCAAACCTAATTACAGTAATGGCAAACAACATAATACAAGAAACTCTCCCAATGTGACACTCCCTGTCAGCAAAGTGACAATTGTTTATTTGTGCAAACCTTAGCCTGCCTGCTTGCTTAAATCAGGGTTGGTATCTGGCATTGATATTATCCATAGCTGTTATGGTGCTGTGTGTGTGTGTGTGTCTACCTGTCTATCTGTCATAGAATCACACTGGCCTAATGACAGCCGACATACCACTGTCTTAACGATGATATTACAGATGTCATTGACAGATTGCGTCACCATATGTCATCTGATGACAGTCATGACCCAAACCAGATAATTACTGTAATAATCTAGTTGGCTGGCGTGTGTGACAGTCTCAGCCCTCTCTGTCCTAACTGTGCTCCCCAGACTCTGGGCGTCTAGCCATGTTAGACGGGGACGGAAGGGTTGTACTTTCTAACTAAACATCTGATTATAACTAAACTCTATAAACCTTACCCTCACCTAACCTGTAAGGACAATAGATGAGCTCAGTTTCTTAATGTAACCTTTATGTTAACTGGACAGTATAGCCCAAAACAATAGCCCATTTCTTCTGGCGAATGCCTCAAGGTACTGAATAAACAGAACAGAAAGACATGATCAGGGCTGCAAAACTCTGGTAACCTCACAGACTGTAGCCCTTTCCTACAGACTGTAGCCCTTTCCTACAGACTGTAGCCCTTTCCTACAGACTGTAGCCCTTTCCTACAGACTGTAGCCCTTTCCTACAGACTGTAGCCCTTTCCTACAGACTGTAGCCCTTTCAATGACCTTGAGGCCTCATGGGTGGAAGGTTACGAATATTATTCATAATTCATCAACATTATTTCAAAAACCCGCCGAAAATCCGGTGTTAAATGTCCTGTGTTAAGTGTCTATGTCAAACGGTTTTGTTATATTTCAGTCGTCTGTAATGCATTTAAAGTGTAATATTGGGATGCAAACTCAAGATTTAATACATTTCAACTGTATATCTGACATGGTACAGGTGTCTGCATTTTTTATCCCATAACCATGTGTGTGAGGTGTGTACTTTTGTTTCAAAGTAGAATTGTTTAAGAATAACAAGAAACACTCTGTGTGACCTTGATTTAGCCCACCGCTGTAAAAGGTTAAGGAACTTAAGCCCTACACAAAATATCTACACGTTTGGATCAGTGAAAGGATAAATAAAAGATGAAAGTAGATGGAAGGACAAAGAGAAGATGTAGGGATTTATGGAAGGATGAAGAGAAGATGTAGGGTTTTATGGAAGGACAAAGAGAAGATGTAGGGATTTATGGAAGGATGAAGAGAAGATGTAGGGTTTTATGGAAGGACAAAGAGAAGATGTAGGGGTTTATGGAAGGACAAAGAGAAGATGTAGGGGTTTATGGAAGGATGAAGAGAAGATGTAGGGGTTTATGGAAGGATGAAGAGAAGATGTAGGGGTTTATGGAAGGATGAAGAGAAGATGTAGGGGTTTATGGAAGGATGAAGAGAAGATGTAGGGTTTTATGGAAGGACAAAGAGAAGATGTAGGGGTTTATGGAAGGACAAAGAGAAGATGTAGGGGTTTATGGAAGGATGAAGAGAAGATGTAGGGGTTTATGGAAGGATGAAGAGAAGATGTAGGGGTTTATGGAAGGATGAAGAGAAGATGTAGGGGTTTATGGAAGGACAAAGAGAAGATGTAGGGGTTTATGGAAGGATGAAGAGAAGATGTAGGGGTTTATGGAAGGATGAAGAGAAGATGTAGGGGTTTATGGAAGGACAAAGAGAAGATGTAGGGGTTTATGGAAGGACGAAGAGAAGATGTAGGGGTTTATGGAAGGACAAAGAGAAGATGTAGGGGTTTATGGAAGGATGAAGAGAAGATGTAGGGGTTTATGGAAGGATGAAGAGAAGATGTAGGGGTTTATGGAAGGACAAAGAAGAAGATGATAGGGGTTTATGGAAGGATGAAGAGAAGATGTAGGGGTTTATGGAAGGACAAAGAGAAGATGTAGGGGTTTATGGAAGGATGAAGAGAAGATGTAGGGGTTTATGGAAGGATGAAGAGAAGATGTAGGGGTTTATGGAAGGATGAAGAGAAGATGTAGGGGTTTTTGGAAGGATGAAGAGAAGATGTAGGGGTTTATGGAAGGATGAAGAGAAGATGTAGGGGTTTATGGAAGGATGAAGAGAAGATGTAGGGGTTTATGGAAGGATGAAGAGAAGATGTAGGGGTTTATGGAAGGATGAAGAGAAGATGTAGGGGTTTATGGAAGGACAAAGAGAAGATGTAGGGGTTTATGGAAGGACAAAGAGAAGATGTAGGGGTTTATGGAAGGATGAAGAGAAGATGTAGGGGTTTATGGAAGGACAAAGAGAAGATGTAGGGGTTTATGGAAGGATGAAGAGAAGATGTAGGGGTTTATGGAAGGATGAAGAGAAGATGTAGGGGTTTTGGAAGGATGAAGAGAAGATAGGGGTTTAAGGACAAAGAGAAGATGTAGGGGTTTATGGAAGGATGAAGAGAAGATGTAGGGGTTTATGGAAGGATGAAGAGAAGATGTAGGGGTTTATGGAAGGACAAAGAGAAGATGTAGGGGTTTATGGAAGGATGAAGAGAAGATGTAGGGGTTTATGGAAGGATGAAGAGAAGAAGGGGATGGAAGGATGAAGAGAAGATGGGTTTATGGAAGGATGAAGAGAAGATGTAGGGGTTTATGGAAGGATGAAGAGAAGATGTAGGGGTTTATGGAAGGATGAAGAGAAGATGTAGGGGTTTATGGAAGGATGAAGAGAAGATGTAGGGGTTTATGGAAGGATGAAGAGAAGATGTAGGGGTTTATGGAAGGACGAAGAGAAGATGTAGGGGTTTATGGAAGGACAAAGAGAAGATGTAGGGGTTTATGGAAGGACGAAGAGAAGATGTAGGGGTTTATGGAAGGACAAAGAGAAGATGTAGGGGTTTATGGAAGGATGAAAGAAGATGTAGGGGTTTATGGAAGGATGAAGAGAAGATGTAGGGGTTTATGGAAGGATGAAAGGACAAAGAGAAGATGTAGGGGTTTATGGAAGGATGAAGAGAAGATGTAGGGGTTTATGGAAGGATGAAGAGAAGATGTAGGGGTTTATGGAAGGATGAAGAGAAGATGTAGGGGTTTATGGAAGGATGAAGAGAAGATGTAGGGGTTTATGGAAGGATGAAGAGAAGATGTAGGGGTTTATGGACGGATGAAGAGAAGATGTAGGGGTTTATGGAAGGATGAAGAGAAGATGTAGGGGTTTATGGAAGGATGAAGAGAAGATGTAGGGGTTTATGGAAGGACGAAGAGAAGATGTAGGGGTTTATGGAAGGACAAAGAGAAGATGTAGGGGTTTATGGAAGGACGAAGAGAAGATGTAGGGGTTTATGGAAGGACAAAGAGAAGATGTAGGGGTTTATGGAAGGATGAAGAGAAGATGTAGGGGTTTATGGAAGGATGAAGAGAAGATGTAGGGTTTATGGAAGGACAAAGAGAAGATGTAGGGGTTTATGGAAGGATGAAGAGAAGATGTAGGGGTTTATGGAAGGATGAAGAGAAGATGTAGGGGTTTATGGAAGGACAAAGAGAAGATGTAGGGGTTTATGGAAGGATGAAGAGAAGATGTAGGGGTTTATGGAAGGATGAAGAGAAGATGTAGGGGTTTATGGAAGGATGAAAGAAGATGTAGGGGGTTTATGGAAGGATGAAGAGAAGATGTAGGGGTTTATGGAAGGATGAAGAGAAGATGTAGGGGTTTATGGAAGGATGAAGAGAAGATGTAGGGGTTTATGGAAGGATGAAGAGAAGATGTAGGGGTTTATGGAAGGATGAAGAGAAGATGTAGGGGTTTATGGAAGGATGAAGAGAAGATGTAGGGGTTTATGGAAGGACAAAGAGAAGATGTAGGGGTTTATGAAGAGAAGATGTAGGGGTTTATGGAAGGACAAAGAGAAGATGTAGGGGTTTATGGAAGGATGAAGAGAAGATGTAGGGGTTTATGGAAGGATGAAGAGAAGATGTAGGGGTTTATGGAAGGACAAAGAGAAGAAGGTTTATGGAAGGACAAAGAGAAGATGTAGGGGTTTATGGAAGGATGAAGAGAAGATGTAGGGGTTTATGGAAGGATGAAGAGAAGATGTAGGGGTTTATGGAAGGATGAAGAGAAGATGTAGGGGTTTATGGAAGGATGAAGAGAAGATGTAGGGGTTTATGGAAGGATGAAGAGAAGATGTAGGGGTTTATGGAAGGATGAAGAGAGGAAGAATGGGTGGATGGATGAATAAAGTAAAGGTGTAGATAGAGGGATAAATAGATAGATTGGAGGGGTAGATTCGAACAATTAATGACATGTTAATTAAATGACCTTCACGTGTCCTCCAAAAGTGTCAAAGGCGAAGAACTTGCAGGCCTCGTTGCCATAGCAACCAGGTTCCATCTCGCCGCGCACCAGGATGTTGCGACTCAGCAGGCCGACCTCTGCCCTCATGTCCACCCCATCCACCTCCTCACCCATGTGGAGGAACACTGGCTTACCTACACACACACGCACGCACACACATAAAGAGTTAGAACATACCTTGCAGCACACACACACACCAGGGTTTCCGTTAGCAGGTAATTTCCGGCTTTTGGCCGATAAAATAAATGAAAAGCCGATCCGGGGCTGGTCTGCTGCTGAGGAGAGAGTGAGAGAGGAGCCTTGGCCTAGGATACTGTTGATTGTGAAGATGGAGCCCTTTTTCATCAAAGTAAAATGAAAATTAGAGAGTAGTGAAAAGCCTACATGGCGGGGCACCAGACTGCCACCATTTAGTCTCACTGGGTGACTTAAAACATGTATTGGTCTCATCTGTGTGAGTTGCACATTAATTTACCTCACTCAAAACGTCTTCGTTTTTATGAGGGTGAAACAGTAAATCTCTCACTCTCTCACTCTCTCACTCTCTCACTCTCTCACTCTCTCACTCTCACTCTCACTCTCACTCTCACTCTCACTCTCACTCTCTCTCTCTCCTTTTCAGAGGGTAAAAATGTTCCAGGAGAACAAAAAGTGTTCTGTATAACACTTCTAAATCCAATTGTGGGGAAAACACAGCTATCCTGTTGTCAAAGGTGGAGAGAGGATGTTTTCAGCTTTCTGTAGATATACTTTTTATTTCTTCGAGCACAAAAGCAACTATTTTTAATATGGCTGTGAGATATGGAGCACACTAAATGTGGATTGGCCATTGCGACT
>NW_025751538.1:0-14966 GCF_021184085.1 Oncorhynchus gorbuscha
GAGTCAGCAGGAGAGGATGGGTAGACAGGCGGGCAGACGGAGTCAGCAGGATGAGGATGGGTAGACAGGCGGACGGAGTCAGCAGGATGAGGATGGGTAGACAGACGTGGAGTCAGCAGGATGAGGATGGGTAGACAGACGGAGTCAGCAGGATGAGGATGGGTAGACAGACGGAGTCAGCAGGATGAGGATGGGTAGACAGACGGAGTCAGCAGGATGAGGATGGGTAGACAGACGGAGTCAGCAGGATGAGGATGGGTAGACAGACGGAGTCAGCAGGATGAGGATGGGTAGACAGACGGAGTCAGCAGGATGAGGATGGGTAGACAGGCGGAGTCAGCTGGATGAGGATGGGTAGACAGACTGAGTCAGCAGGAGAGGATGGGTAGACAGACGGAGTCAGCAGGATGAGGATGGGTAGACAGGCGGAGTCAGCAGGATGAGGATGGGTAGACAGGCGGAGTCAGCAGGATGAGGATGGGTAGACAGACGGAGACAGCAGGAGAGGACGGGTAGACAGACGGAGTCAGCAGGAGAGGACGGGTAGACAGACGGAGTCAGCAGGAGAGGACGGGTAGACAGACGGAGTCAGCAGGATGAGGATGGGTAGACAGGCGGGCAGACTGAGTCAGCAGGATGAGGATGGGTAGACAGACGGAGTCAGCAGGAGAGGATGGGTAGACAGACGGAGTCAGCAGGAGAGGATGGGTAGACAGGCGGGCAGACTGAGTCAGCAGGATGAGGATGGGTAGACAGGCGGGCAGACTGAGTCAGCAGGATGAGGATGGGTAGACAGGCGGGCAGACTGAGTCAGCAGGAGAGGATACAAGAGTGTGCAGGCTGGTTGGTCTGTTGGTCTGTCATTTTATAGCAGGTAGCAATGTAGCGCACTGCCAACCCACAGCTCTCTGCGTCCTCCCCCAACAGGACGGGAAGCCTACTCTCACCAGAGAGGTCTCTCTGCGTCCTCCCCCAACAGGACGGGAAGCCTACTCTCACCAGAGAGGTCTCTCTGCGTCCTCCCCCAACAGGACGGGAAGCCTACTCTCACCAGAGAGGTCTCTCTGCGTCCTCACCCAACAGGACGGGAAGCCTACTCTCACCAGAGAGGTCTCTCTGCGTCCTCCCCCAACAGGACGGGAAGCCTACTCTCACCAGAGAGGTCTCTCTGCGTCCTTCCCCAACAGGACGGGATGCCTTCTCTCACCAGAGAGGTCTCTCTGCGTCCTCCCCCAACAGGACGGGAAGCCTACTCTCACCAGAGAGGTCTCTCTGCGTCCTCCCCAACAGGGCAGGGAAGCCTACTCTCACCAGAGAGGTCTCTCTGCGTCCTCCCCCAACAGGACTGGAAGCCTTCTCTCACCAGAGAGGTCTCTCTGCGTCCTCCCCAACAGGACGGGAAGCCTACTCTCACCAGAGAGGTCTCTCTGCGTCCTCCCCAATAGGACGGGAAGCCTACTCTCACCAGAGAGGTCTCTCTGCGTCCTCCCCCAACAGGACGGGAAGCCTACTCTCACCAGAGAGGTCTCTCTGCGTCCTCCCCCAACAGGACGGGAAGCCTACTCTCACCAGAGAGGTCTCTCTGCGTCCTCCCCCAACAGGACGGGAAGCCTACTCTCACCAGAGAGGTCTCTCTGCGTCCTCCCCCAACAGGACGGGAAGCCTACTCTCACCAGAGAGGTCTCTCTGCGTCCTCCCCCAACAGGACGGGAAGCCTACTCTCACCAGAGAGGTCTTTGACATTTTTTTACATTTAGTCAGGAAATGCAGCTCTGTCTCAGGTTCTGCTGTTGTGCAGTGGTTGCACAGCCTTTCCTCTACAGGGAGCCAGGTTTTCCTGTGTCTACCCTTCTCAATGGCAAGCCTGTGCTCACTGAGCCTGTACTTTGTCAATGTTTTTCTAAGGTTTTGATCAGTAACCATGGTCAAATAGTTTGCCAGATAGAACTGCATCTTACTTTGTGCTTGTGTTTCCCAATAAGCGATGTAGTTTTGTTTAGACTGTGTTGTAATTAGTTGTATTCTGATTGATTGAATGTTCTGGTCCTGAGGCTTCAGTGTGTTAGTAGAACAGTTTAGTGAACTCAGCCCCAGGACCAGCTGGATGAGGGGACTGAGGCTTCAGTGTGTTAGTAGAACAGGTTTGTGAACTCAGCCCCAGGACCAGCTGGATGATGGGACTGAGGCTTCAGTGTGTTAGTAGAACAGGTTAGTGAACTCAGGACGAGCTGGATGAGGGGACTGAGGGTTCAGTGTGTTAGTAGAACAGGTTAGTGAACTCAGGACCAGCTGGATGAGGGGACTGAGGCTTCAGTGTGTTAGTAGAACAGGTTAGTGAACTCAGGACCAGCTGGATGAGGGGACTGAGGGTTCAGTGTGTTAGTAGAACAGGTTAGTGAACTCAGGACCAGCTGGATGAGGGGACTGAGGCTTCAGTGTGTTAGTAGAACAGTTTAGTGAACTCATCTCCAGGACCAGCTGGATGAGGGGACTGAGAATTCAGTGTGTTAGTAGGACAGGTTAGTGAACTCAGCCCCAGGACCAGCTGGATGAGGGGACTGAGGCTTCAGTATGTTAGTAGAACAGGTTAGTGAACTCAGGACCAGGACCAGCTGGATGAGGGGACTGAGGCTTCAGTGTGTTAGTAGAACAGGTTAGTGAACTCAGGACCAGGACCAGCTGGATGAGGGGACTGAGGCTTCAGTGTGTTAGTAGAACAGGTTAGTGAACTCAGGACCAGCTGGATGAGGGGACTGAGGCTTCAGTATGTTAGTAGAACAGGTTAGTGAACTCAGCCCCAGGACCAGCTGGATGAGGGGACTGAGGCTTCAGTATGTTAGTAGAACATTGTTAGTGAACTCAGCCCCAGGACCAGCTGGATGAGGGGACTGAGGCTTCAGTGTGTTAGTAGAACAGGTTAGTGAACTCAGGACCAGCTGGATGAGGGGACTGAGGCTTCAGTATGTTAGTAGAACAGGTTAGTGAACTGAGGACCAGCTGGATGAGAGGACTCTTTTCTTTGCTCAGCTCTTGGCATTGCAGGGTTTGGTAAAGATATGACAGGGTCACTGTGCTTTACATGTTTCCAAAACTGAATTGCTGTTTTTTATGTTTTATTATTAGTGGATATTGGCCTAATTCTGCCCTTCATTCATTGTTTGTAGTGTTCCTCTGGACATGGAGGAGAATCTTACAGAACTCTGCATGCAGGGTTTCAATGGGGTGTTTGTCCCATTGGGTGAAATCTTGTTTTGCAAGTGGACCCCACACCTCGCTGCCATAAAGTGAAATTGGTTCAATGACACATTCCATTAGTTTTAGCCACATTTTAATAGGTATTTCAATTTTAATTCATTTTTAATGGCATAGAATGCCCTGTGTGCGTTCTCTCTCAGCTCATTCACTGCCTCATTAAGGTGTCCAGTTGAGCTTATTTTAAACCTCAGTAATTGTAGTGTGTGCTGTACTCTATATATTTAAACCTCAGTAATTGTAGTGTGTGCAGTACTCTATATATATTTCGTACCAATTGAGAACTTTGGTCTAATTCCCTGAGATCTGGATATTCTCTGGAAAATCATTATTTTAGTATTTTTGGGGTTTCTGCCAGGGCCCAGGTCTGGCAGTACTGCTTTAGCAGGTCCAGCCTCTGCTGTAGGCCATGTGCTATGGGGGTTTACTGCCAGGGCCCAGGTCTGGCAGTACTGCTTTAGCAGGTCCAGGCTCTGCTGTAGGCCATGTGCTATGGGGGTTTACTGCCAGGACCCAGGTCTGGCAGTACTGCTTTAGCAGGTCTAGGCTCTGCTGTAGGCCAGGTGCTGTGGGGGTTTACTGCCAGGGCCCAGGTCTGGCAGTACTGCTCTAGCAGGTCCAGGCTCTGCTGTAGGCCATGTGCTGTGGGGTTTACTGCCAGGGCCCAGGTCTGGCAGTACTGCTCTAGCAGGTCCAGGCTCTCCTGTTGGCCATGTGCTGTGGGTGACAGCAGGCATAGGTCATCTGTGAAGAGTAGGCATTTAACCTCTGAATTGTGGAGACTAACACCAGGGACTGAGGATTCGTCTAGAATAGTGGCCAATTCGTTAATGTAAATATTGAAGAGTGCAGGGCTCAGATTGCAACCCTGACGAAGGCCCCGCACCTGGTTAAATAATTCTGTTATTTTCTTGCCAATTTTAATGCTGCACGTATTGCCAGTATACATTGATTTTATTATGTCATGTTTTACCTGTCAGCAACGGGTGGGGCTGAAATACCCGAATCAACTAATTTGAAAGTGTCCACATACTTTTGTATATATAGTGTATCTCAAAGCTGTCGTGAGAAAATAAAAAATCTATCTTCTTCCTGGCAGTGTTTTTTCCTCTCGCGGAAGGTGTCTGACAATACCTTGCTCGGTGGTGTCACTTTGCTCTGTGCTGTCACCTTGCTCTGTGGTGTCACTTTGCTCTGTGCTGTCACCTTGCTCTGTGGTGTCACTTTGCTCTGTGGTGTCACCTTGCTCTGTGCTGTCACCTTGCTCTGTGCTGTCACCTTGCTCTGTGATGTCACCTTGCTCTGTGATGTCACCTTGCTCTGTGATGTCACCTTGCTCTGTGCTGTCACCTTGCTCTGTGCTGTCACTTTGCTCTGTGGTGTCACCTTGCTCTGTGCTGTCACCTTGCTCTGTGCTGTCACCTTGCTCTGTGCTGTCACCTTGCTCTGTGATGTCACCTTGCTCTGTGATGTCACCTTGCTCTGTGATGTCACCTTGCTCTGTGATGTCACCTTGCTCTGTGCTGTCACCTTGCTCTGTGATGTCACCTTGCTCTGTGCTGTCACCTTGCTCTGTGCTGTCACCTTGCTCTGTGCTGTCACCTTGCTCTGTGATGTCACCTTGCTCTGTGATGTCACCTTGCTCTGTGATGTCACCTTGCTCTGTGATGTCACCTTGCTCTGTGATGTCATCTATGGTCTCCAATTGCTTTGAATTTGAATCAGTACATGGTAGACCCAATGACATAGAATGGCTGGTACAATTGTGCTTTGTCTTTGTCTGGTACCAACCTCCTCATACAACACTGAAACACCTTTTGAAATGACTCTGTTCCTCTTTCTCCTTCTCTCAGGGATGTGCTTCTTCCTGATTAATCAGGAAATCTTGCTTTTTCTGACATTTGTCCTCTGTTCGTTTCTGAAACGGATCTATCCCCTTTGCCAAAATCCTGTTATTGTTGTGCCGATCATATCCCTGCTGTTTGCTCCTCCAGGGATGGTGTTGGTATGTTTCGAGGGGGACATAGACGGCTACATCAACCTGATGGCGTACCCGTACGTGGAGAGCGAGGGCCTGGACCACGAGGACCTACCGGAGAGGGACCAACCCCGGAGGAAACACTCCCGACGGAGCCTCCTCCGCTCCACCTCCGAGATCAAAGAGGAGAGGCTACCACACGAGAGTGACAGCACTGAGAAGTGAGTAGAGCAGTGGGGATAGGGAATGGTGTGTGTCTACCTCTGAGATCAAGGAGGAGAGGCTACCACACGAGAGTGACAGCACTGAGAAGTGAGTAGAGCAGTGGGGATAGGGAATGGTGTGTGTCTACCTCCGAGATCAAGGAGGAGAGGCTACCACACGAGAGTGACAGCACTGAGAAGTGAGTAGAGCAGTGGGGATAGGGAATGGTGTGTGTCTACCTCTGAGATCAAGGAGGAGAGGCTACCACACGAGAGTGACAGCACTGAGAAGTGAGTAGAGCAGTGGGGATAGGGAATGGTGTGTGTCTACCTCTGAGATCAAGGAGGAGAGGCTACCACACGAGAGTGACAGCACTGAGAATTGAGTAGAGCAGTGGGGATAGGGAATGGTGTGTGTCTACCTCTGAGATCAAGGAGGAGAGGCTACCACACGAGAGTGACAGCACTGAGAATTGAGTAGAGCAGTGGGGATAGGGAATGGTGTGTGTCTACCTCTGAGATCAAGGAGGAGAGGCTACCACACGAGAGTGACAGCACTGAGAATTGAGTAGAGCAGTGGGGATAGTAGGGAATGGTGTGTTTCTACCAGAGAGACAAAAGACGACCGGCCCCGCACACCGGAGCTACAGTACTGAGAAATGAGTGAGAAGCCGTGTGTGTGTGTGTGTGTGTGTGTGTGTGTGTGTGTGTGTGTGTGTGTGTGTGTGTGTGTGTGTGTGTGTGTGTGTGTGTGTGTGTGTGTGTTTATGCAATAATCAATAACTCATTATCAAATCAAATGCTTCTTAAACAACAGGTGCTTACTAACAGTGAAGGGCTTACTAACAGGCCCTTTCCCAAAGAAAAATGAAGTAAGAAAGAGATAACACAAGATAATCCAAGATATAATAAAATACAAGATATAAATACACACTGAGTAGCGATAACTTGGGTACATGCAGTGGATTCAGACCCCTTCCCTTTTTTCCACATCTTGTTACTTTACAGCCTTATTCTACTTATTCTTATTCCTTATTCTTATTCTATTCTAGCCGTATGGATTAACTTGTATTTTTACCTCATCAATCATTTTGGTTTGTAACCCTGAAGAAAAAAAATGGCAAACTATAAGGCCCCGTTATAAATCATCTCTCTTTGACTAGTTTCAGACATGCGAGATGCACAGCACTTCAACTGGCAACGTTTTTTAATTAGATATAATAAAAATAAAAATAAATTGTTATATTACATGTTGTTTAAAAAAAATATATATATATTCTGTTTTGCTCTAAAAATTAGTTGTCTTGACTGTGATAAGGGCTCGGGAATTAAGAGCGTTATAAAATATAAGTGCCATTGCACAGGCATAGGCTTATCTACAAGCAAGCACCACTGTTGAGTTTACTGCCTTCTTGAAGATTGTGTTCTACGATATAATATAACCAGTTCATATTACGGTTTTAATAAGTTAATCTTAAATGGAAATTATTTTCTATTGACTGAATATATACTAGCCATTTCAGCATTTATAATTTGTTATCTGTAATGGTTATGATACTTTAGATATTGTTGTACACTGCTGGCCTATCGATATAAAGTGCACATATTTTTTTGGCAGTGCGGGCTGGGCCTTGTGTTCAAATTTTTTTTTTTCTCATTCTGAATTCTCGACAACCACAAAAAAATGTGACTACTCCAATAGTGAAAAATGTCAAATGCCTAACTATAACTTCAGACTCCCTTAACTACAGCTCGTGCGCAAACTCTGTTAACAAAGAGAGACACCTCTTCCCCCACCCCCATCTTATCTGACTTGTTAAAGTAGAAATTGTCTTCCAAATTGAGGTTAGTGATCGCTGTTCTGATCTCCAGAAGCTGTTTTCAGTCACAGGAAATGATAAGGGAGACGTTATGTACCAAAAAAGTTAAGATCAGTGTAAAAAACAACAACACACAAACTGGCAGAATTGGTAGCAGGTCTTTGGTAGAATCAGGTATTTTTTTGCCATTTAACTTGTTGACGCTACCCATCCTGGTAGCGGGATAATTGTCATCAGCAACCGCTGAATAGCATAGCGCCACAGTCAAGTAATATTACTAGAAAATATTAATATTCATGAAATCACAAGTGCAATATAGGAAAACACAGCGTAGCCTTTTGTTAATCCACCTGTCGTCTCAGATTTTGAAATTATGCTTGACAGCGAAAGCAATCCAAGCGTTTGTGTAAGTTTATCCATAGCATAGCATTATGTACACTAAGTAGCTTGGTCACAATAATCAGAAAAGCAATCAAAAAATAGTTTACCTTTGATGATCTTCGGATGTTTTCACTCACGAGACTCCCAGTTACACAACAAATGCTCCTTTTGTTCCATAAAGATTATTTTTACATCCAAAATACCTCCGTTTGTTTGTCGCGTTATGTTCAGAAATCCACAGGAAAGAGCGGTCACCACAACGCAGATATTCCAAATAGTTTCTATAATGTCCACAGAAACATGTCAAACGTTTTTATAATCAATCTTCAGGTAGTTTTTAAAATATATATTCGATAATATATCAACCGAGTGAGTGGCTTTTTCAATAACAGCGGGAGGAACAATGGCGGCTTTACTCAATTGCGCACAAACTCACTCTGAGAGCCCCCACCTATATCCACTTGCGCAATGTGATCGCTCATTTTTCTAAATAAAAGCCTGACACTATGTCTAAAGACTGTTGACACCTTAGGGAAGCCATAGAAAAAGGAATCTGGTTGATATCCCTTTAAATGGATGATAGGCATGCATAGGAACACAGAGGTTTGAAAATAAGAGCCACTTCCTGATAGGATTTTCCTCAGGCTTTCGCCTGCAATATCAGTTATGTTATACACACAGTTTTGGAAACTTTAGAGTGTTTTCTATCCTAGTCTGACAATTATATGCATATTCTAGTTTCTGGGGCTGAGAAATAGGCCGTTTCAAATTGGTACATTATTTTAGCCAAAAACAAAAATACTGCCCCCTACACTCAACAAGTTAAATCCTTGAGCGGGCCGCCTGAGTGTGTTATCGGGCCGCCTGAGAGTGTTATCGGGCCGCCTGAGGGTGTTATCGGGCCGCCTGAGGGTGTTATCGGGCCGCCTGAGGGTGTTATCGGGCCGCCTGAGGGTGTTATCGGGCCGCCTGAGGGTGTTATCGGGCCGCCTGAGTGTGTTATCGGGCCGCCTGAGGGTGTTATCGGGCCGCCTGAGAGTGTTATCGGGCCGCCTGAGAGTGTTATCGGGCCGCCTGAGAGTGTTATCGGGCCGCCTGAGAGTGTTATCGGGCCGCCTGAGTGTGTTATCGGGCCGCCTGAGTGTGTTATCGGGCCGCCTGAGTGTGTTATCGGGCCGCCTGAGTGTGTTATCGGGCCGCCTGAGTGTGTTATCGGGCCGCCTGAGTGTGTTATCGGGCCGCCTGAGAGTGTTATCGGCTAGTTGACCTGTGGTGCCCTGGCTGTGTTTGTTTTGGTGCCCTTGGTTAGTTTGTTGACCTTTTTAAAACAAGGGTTTCTGGGTAAACCCAGAAGGATTTAGAATGAAACTGTTTTGTATTAGTAGACCTTCCTTTGTGTTGTCCCAGAGAGGATTTACTCCGCCCGAGAATCACTCCACGTGACATAAGCAGACCGAGTGGGGATTTTTTTGTATGGAGGTCTATGAGAAAGTGTTGAATTATCTGAGGCTTATTTGATCGAATAGAATGTTTAGGCTGTTACAAATGTACTGATACAAGTGGATGCACGTGGCATTCCGTCGTCTTACTTCTGCCTTTTGTTCACATGCGTGTCTGCACTCTCATTGGCTAGAATGGTCCTACCTGATCTCGCCTTTTCCCGCCTGCCTTTCATCTTTGAGGACATATATTTCCATTGTTAGAGCGGTCTCTCGACTATCTTGTCAATATATTGTCCTCCCCGTCCAGTCTTCTGAAGAGTCCTCGTCCAGATCTCCAGATCCACAGTGACTTGTTGTGGTGCTCTAGTTAACTTTTTAGTCAACCTGTTAGTTAACCTGTTAGTTAACCTGTTTGTTAACCTGTGCCCTCTCTCCGCTGTTAACCCTGTTGTCCCTGTGTCCTCTCCCTCTAGTCTCCAGGAGCTGAAGAGTCCTCGTCTAGAGCTCCAGATCTACAGTGATATTCCCTTCCAGATGCTGGATAACAACAGCGACCTGGGCTCAGAGAAGATCAGCCACAACCCCTGGAGCCTCCGCTGTCACAGGCAACAGCTCAGCCGCATGAGATCAGAGTCCAAGGACAGGAAGCTCTACAGTATCCCTTTTCTCAGGTTGTTTTACCAACACGATAAGACAGGAGTCAGGAGTACTGCTGGAAGCTCGGTAGAATCACATACAGTCCTAATGGGTGAATGTGGATACAGGATACACTATCATTCTAGGGATCACCATCGAACTTCATGATGAGGAGTCTTGAAACTGACTGACCGAGTCAACCAATGAGGGAAAACATCAGTCTTCCGTGTACACAACCAGATAAATCGAAAAGGCCAAAAGGTATATTAACAGAGGGAAAGGTCAATCACCACCTTCCGGAGACACCTGAAACCCCACCTCTTTAAGGAATACCTAGGATAGGATAAGTAATCCTTCTCACCCCCCTTTAAGATTTAGATGCACTATTGTAAAGTGACTGTGGATGTCATAAGGTGAATGCACCAATTTGTAAGTCGCTGTGGATAAGAGCGTCTGCTAAATGACTTAAATGTAAATGTTAAATGGGAAAGAGTTGACCACGTTAAGTTATGAAACACTATCCATGATGAGGGACTGTTTCCCCTCATTGATTTAGTTATTTCAGTTCTCCAGTCACACGTAACCTAACCCGATGTAGAGGGAAGGTGACCGGAGCAACATAAACACCCTCAGATAGACATCGGTCAAGGTTAGTGTCACAACACTGCCATCATAACATGCACAACATGAACAACAGAGACCCCGAATGCTCTGAGGCTCTGACCTGTGGGGGGAAAAGAGGCAACGCTCCCGTCCCAAACGGAACCCTCCCTGTCTAGTGCACGACTTCAGATCTCTGGTCAAAAAAAGTAGTGCCCTATATATATATATATATATTTATTTTTTAACCTTTATTTAACTAGGCAAGTCAGTTAAGAACAAATTCTTATTTTCAATGACGGCCTGGGAACAGTGGGTTAACTGCCTGGTCAGGGGCAGAACGACAGATTTTGTACCTTGTCAGCTCAGGGATTTGAACTTGCAACCTTTCGGTTACGAGTCCAACGCTCTAACCACTAGGCTACGCTGCCGCTGTGTCGCCGACTCGCTTTCAGGAGCCAAGGCGTATGTCGCACGTCATTACTTCCCTGGAAAGGCATTTCAACGTTAACATTTATCATCAAAATGTGTTTTTGTCAGAAATGTCTTCTAGAACATGTTAAGTTTCATGTGCCTTAATAATGAACTCGTATTCCATCTGTAAAAAGTCAGCAACCTTCCCCGCTAGCCATGATTGGCTGAGATAATGAGTGGGCTGGACATGCAGAGAGATGAGTTTGGATTGGTCTGCCATGTATCATTGCTTCTGTCTATAACGTGAGCTGTTCAGTATGTGTTGACAGTCCTTGTCTAACCGCGCCATTTCTAAAAGATATAACGTTAGCCATCGAGAACTACATACGTTTTGCTACTTTTATCAACATTTACGCCCCGAATGTAGCAGGCGCTATCGACAAAAGATCAGTTGGAAAAACAGGTCCTGTCCTTTACTGTCAACGTAGTGCCAGGTTCTCCCTTTACTGTCAAAGTAGTGCCAGGTTCTCCCCTTTACTGTCAAAGTAGTGCCAGGTTCTCCCTTTACTGTCAAAGTAGTGCCATGTTCTCCCCTTTACTGTCAAAGTAGTGCCATGTTCTCCCCTTTACTGTCAAAGTAGTGCCATGTTCTCCCCTTTACTGTCAAAGTAGTGCCATGTTCTCCCCTTTACTGTCAAAGTAGTGCCATGTTCTCCCCTTTACTGTCAAAGTAGTGTCAGGTTCTGTCCTTTACTGTCAAAGTGTCAGGTTCTGTCCTTTACTGTCAACGTAGTGCCAGGTTCTCCCCCGACCGTATCAAGACAGACCACAGGAACCAAATATTATCAGAAGAAATGTTGTACTGCACATTCTCAGTGTTGGGAATGGAATGTGATGTCCTCGACTTGTGTCTGGTCTAAAGTAGTGCACAGTAGGGAATAGGGTGCCATTTTGGCCACAACCTTAGTCTCTGTCTCCAGTGGCCTAGGAGTGGGTGGTTGAGGCGTTTAGATCAAGTTCACTGTGTACCTGACAGTCTATCTCTACTGCATCCCAAATGGGACCCAATTTCCCAATGGTTCCTGGTCAAAAGTAGTGCACCCTATTCTCTATTGGTCCTGGTCTAAAGTAGTGCACCCTATTCCCTATTGGCCTTGGTCTAAAGTAGTGCACCCTATTCCCTATTGGCCCTGGTCAAAAGTAGTGCACCCTATTCCCTATTGGCCCTGGTCTAAAGTAGTGCACCCTATTCCCTATTGGCCCTGGTCTAAAGTAGTGTACCCTATTCCCTATTGGCCCTGGTCTAAAGTAGTGTACCCTATTCCCTATTGGCCCTGGTCTAATGTAGTGCACCCTATTCCCTATTGGCCCCGGTCTAAAGTAGTGTACTCTATTCCCTATTGGCCCCGGTCTAAAGTAGTGCACCCTATTCCCTATTGGCCCTGGTCTAAAGTAGTGCACCCTATTCCCTATTGGCCCTGGTCTAAAGTAGTGCACCCTATTCCCTATTGGCCCTGGTCTAAAGTAGTGTACCCTATTCCCTATTGGCCCTGGTCTAAAGTAGTGCACCCTATTCCCTATTGGCCCTGGTCTAAAGTAGTGTACCCTATTCCCTATTGGCCCTGGTCTAAAGTAGTGCACCCTATTCCCTATTGGCCCTGGTCTAAAGTAGTGCACTATGAGAGAGGGTGCCATTGCTGACTGTCTTTTTACTTTGTTTAAAGAAAGAAGAGGAGCAGGCGACCGGATACATTGCAGTAAACCTTTTTTCTAATTTGTTTGAAATGCTTAATAGACATGAGCCCCTCCCATGTTAAAGGAAAACACCGTCCCTCAGTCTGACACGTACAGCTGCAACGCAAGTAGAAACTACAGGGCAAGTAGCAACTACAGGGCAAGTAGAAACTACAGGGCAAGTAGCAACTACAGGGCAAGTAGAAACTACAGGGCAAGTAGAAACTATGGGGCAAGTAGAAACTACAGACGTCAAGGGCAGATTACAATTTCCACTGTGCTCACACATTCCTGCTCAGCGTTCTGCCCAGTGAGAGGAAAATTGGACATTTTACTGTGACTTGACTCCTACACTTGGGTTCAAAGCTAAGATTCTCAACTAATAATAATTAAATCTTCAATTGACATAATATAACTTAAAAGTATGCATTAATATACTTGGAAAAAAATAGAATGTAGACAAACAGTGCACTTCTCTAGCTTTCAAAATAAGTACATTAAAATGGCTGCATTGTGTCTTCAAAACAGTGCCCCCTGTCAGTCATCTAGGGTTCATACACTCAATTAGTCTCACCATACCATCTGTTTTGTAGATCCAGCTGCATGGGCCAATCATAATGACCTATAGAATTACCCCTAAAGATATGACTGTTGTTCAAAGAATGCTGGAAGGTTCTGGACCAGTACAAATTGGATTGAACTAGCAGATCCGAAGGAGTTTTATAGAGGTTTGGCTGCACAGCTGTGATATAAGAGAAAATAAACAGCAGCTGGGAGGGTGTTATAATGACTGTGTAGCATTACGATGGCCGGGTGTTATAATGACTGTATAGCATTAAGATGGCTGGGTGTTATAATGACTGTATAGCATTACGATGGCTGGGTGTTATAATGACTGTATAGCATTAAGATGGCTGGGTGTTATAATGACTGTATAGCATTAAGATGGCTGCGTGTTATCGACTGTGGTTGTTTCTCAACCACACTGCACACTGCCCTAACCCACCTGGACAAGAGGAATACCTATGTGAGAATGCTGTTCATCGACTACAGCTCGGCATTCAACACCATAGTACCCTCCAAGCTCGTCATCAAGCTCGAGACCCTGGGTCTCGACCCCGCCCTGTGCAACTGGGTACTGGACTTCCTGACGGGCCGCCCCCAGGTGGTGAGGGTAGGCAACAACATCTCCTCCCCGCTGATCCTCAACACGGGGCCCCACAAGGGTGCGTTCTGAGCCCTCTCCTGTACTCCCTGTTCACTCCACGACTGCGTGGCCACGCACGCTCCAACTCAATCAAGTTTATGGACGACACAACAGTGGTAGGCTTGATTACCAACAACGACGAGACGGCTTGGCAGGAGGAGGTGAGGGCCTCGGAGTGTGGGTGTCAGGAAAATAACCCACACTAACGTCAACAAAACAAGGGAGATGATTGTGGACTTCAGGAAACAGCAGAGGGAACACCCCTATCCAGCATCGATGGAACAGTAGTGAGAGGGCAGTAAGTTTTTAAGTTCTCGGCATACACATCTGGCAGACAAACTGAATTGGTCCACTCACACTGACAGCGCCGTGAAGAAGGCGCAGCAGCGCCTATTCAACCTCAGGAGGCTGAAAAATTTGGCTTGTCACCAAAAGCACTCACAAACTTCTACAGATGCACAATCGAGAGCATCCTGGCGGGCTGTATCACCGCCTGGTACGGCAACTGCTCCGCCCTCAACCGTAAGGCTCTCCAGAGGGTAGTGAGGACTGCACAACGCATCACCGGGGGCAAACTACCTGCCCTCCAGGACACCTACACCACCCGTTGTTACAGGAAGGCCATAAAGATCATCAAGGACATCAACCACCCGAACCACTGCCTGTTCACCCCGCTATCATCCAGAAGGCGAGGTCAGTACAGGTGCATCAAAGCTGGGACCGAGAGACTGAAAACAGCTTCTATCTCAAGGCCATCAGACTGTTAAATAGCCACCACTAACATTGAGTGGCTGCTGCCAACACACTGTCATTGACACTGACCCAACTCCAGCCATTTTAATAATGGGAATTGATGGAAATGATGTAAATATATCACTAGCCACTTTAAACAATGCTACCTTATATAATGTTACTTACCCTACATTATTCATCTCATATGCATATGTATATACTGTACTCTACAACATCGACTGCATCCTTATGTAACACATGTATCACTAGCCACTTTAACTATGCCACTTTGTTTACTTTGTCTACACACTCATCTCATATGTATATACTGTACTCGATACCATCTACTGTATGCTGCTCTGTACCATCACTCATTCATATATCCTTATGTACATGTTCCTTATCCCCTTACACTGTGTATAAGACAGTAGTTTTTTTTTGGAATTGTTAGTTAGATTACTTGTTGGTTATCACTGCATTGTCGGAACTAGAAGCACAAGCATTTCGCTACACTCGCATTAACATCTGCTAACCATGTGTATGTGACAAATAAAATTTGATTTGATT
>NW_025751539.1:0-10000 GCF_021184085.1 Oncorhynchus gorbuscha
AGGAAAAACTCCTAGA
Organism: Oncorhynchus gorbuscha; assembly: GCF_021184085.1. NCBI lineage: Eukaryota > Metazoa > Chordata > Actinopteri > Salmoniformes > Salmonidae > Oncorhynchus > Oncorhynchus gorbuscha. Next base: position 17 of record NW_025751539.1, read on the forward strand.
AAGGCCAAAACCTAGGAAGAAACCTAGAGAGGAACCGGGCTATGTGGGGTGGCCAGTCCTCTTCTGGCTGTGCCGGGTAGAGATTATAACAGAACATGACCAAGATGTTCAAATGTTCATAAATGACCAGCATGGTCAAATAATAATAAGGCAGAACAGTTGAAACTGGAGCAGCAGCACAGTCAGGTGGACTGGGGACAGCAAGGAGCCATCATGTCAGGTAGTCCTGGGGCACGGTCCTAGGGCTCAGGTCCTCGAGAGAGAGAAAGAAAAGAGAGAATTAGAGAGAGCATATGTGGGGTGGCCAGTCCTCTTCTGGCTGTGCCAGGTGGAGATTATAACAGAGCGTGGCCAAGATGTTCAAATGTTCATAAATGACCAGCATGGTTGAATAATAGTAAGGCAGAACAGTTGAAACTGGAGCAGGAGCATGGCCAGGTGGACTGGGGACAGCAAGGAGTCCTCATGTCAGGTAGTCCTGGGACATGGTCCTAGGGCCCAGGCCAGTTGAAACTGGAGCAGCAGCATGGCCAGGTGGACTGGGGACAGCAAGGAGTCATCATGTCAGGTAGTCCTGGGGCATGGTTCTAGGGCTCAGGTCCTCCGAGAGAGAGAAGAAAGAGAGAAGGAGAGAATTAGAAACGCACACTTAGATTTACACAGGACACCGAATAGGACAGGAGAAGTACTCCAGATAAACAAACTGACCCTAGCCCCCGACACATAAACTACTGCAGCATAAATACTGGAGGCTGAGACAGGAGGGTCAGGAGACACTGTGGCCCCATCCGAGGACACCCCGGACAGGGCCAAACAGGAAGGATATAACCCCACCCACTTTGCCAAAGCACAGCCCCCACACCACTAGAGGAAATCTTCAACCACCAACTTACCATCCTGAGACAAGGCAGTATAGCCCACAAAGATCTCCGACACGGTACAACCCAAGGGTGGGGGGAACCAGACAGGCCGACCACAACAGTGAATCAACCCACCCAGGTGGCGCATCCCCCCAGGACTTGTGGGCGTAGCGTACGTGTAGGTATATGCAGCAGGACCAAATCAGAGAGGTAGGTAGGAGCAAGCCCATGTAATGCTTTGTAGGTTAGCAGTAAACCTTTGAAATCAGCCCTTGCTTTGACAGGGAAAGCCAGTAGAGGCTAGCACTGGAGTAATATGATCAAATTTTTTGGTTCTAGTCAGGATTCTAGCAGCCGTATTTAGCACTAACTGAAGTTTATTTAGTGCTTTATCCGGGTAGCCGGAAAATAGAGTATTGCAGTAGTCTAACCTAGAAGTGACAAAAGCATGGATTAATTTTTTTCTGCATCATTTTTGGACAGAAAGTTTCTGATTTTTGCAATGTTACGTAGATGGAAAAAGCTATCTCGAAATGGTCTTGATGTGTTCTTCAAAAGAGAGATCAGGGTCCAGAGTAACGCGAGGTCCTTCACAGTTTTATTTGAGACGACTGTACAACCATTAAGATTAATTGTCAGATTCAACAGAAGATCTCTTTGTTTCTTGGGACCTAGAACAAGCATCTCTGTTTTGTCCGAGTTTAATAGTAGAAAGTTTGCAGCCATCCACTTCCTTATGTCTGAAACACATGCTTCTAGCGAGGGCAATTTTGGTGCTTCACCATGTTTCATTGAAATGTACAGCTGTGTGTCATCCGCATAGCAGTGAAAGTTTACATTATGTTTTCGAATAACATCCCCAAGAGGTAAAATATATAGTGAAACAATAGTGGTCCTAAAACAGAACCTTGAGGAATTTCTCAAATGTACAGTTGATTTGTCAGAGGACAAAAACCATTCACAGAGACAAACTGATATCTTTCCGACAGATAAGACCTAAACCAGGCCAGAACATGTCCGTGTAGACCAATTTAGTTTCCAATCTCTCCAAAAGAATGTGGTGATCGATGGTATCAAAAGCAGCACTAAGGTCTAGGAGCACGAGGACAGATGCAGAGCCTCGTCCGATGCCATCAAAATGTCATTTTTACCACCTTCACAGTGCCGTCTCAGTGCTATGATGGGGTCTAAAACCAGACTGAAGCATTTCGTATACATTGTTTGTCTTCAGGAAGGCAGTGAGTTGCTGCGCAACAGCCTTCTCTAAAATCTTTGAGAGGAATGGAAGATTCGATATAGGCCGATAGTTTTTATATTTTCTGGGTCAAGGTTTGGCTTTTTCAAGAGAGGCTTTATTACTGCCACTTTTAGTGAGTTTGGTACACATCCAGTGGATAGAGAGCCGTTTATTATGTTCAACATAGGAGGCCAAGCACAGGAAGCAGCTCTTTCAGTAGTTTAGTTGGAATAGGGTCCAGTATACAGCTTGAAGGTTTAGAGGCCATGATTATTTTCATCATTGTGTCCAAGAGATATAGTACTAAAACACTTGAGGCGTCTCTCTTGATCCTAGGTCCTAGCAGAGTTGTGCAGACTCAGGACAACTGAGGTTTGGAGGAATACGCAGGTTTAAAGAGGAGTCCGTAATTTGCTTTCTAATAATCATAATCTTTTCCTCAAAGAAGTTCATGAATTTATCACTGCTAAAGTGCAAGTCATCCTCTCTTGGGAATGCTGCACCCCAGTTAGCTTTGCCACAGTATCAAAAAGGAATTTCGGATTGTTCTTATTTTCCTCAATTAAGTTAGAAAAATAGGACGATCGAGCAGCAGTAAGGGCTCTTCGGTACTGATTTGATTTGATTTGATTTGATATATATATATGGAGTGTGTGACTCTTTATTTTGATAGTTTCTAGTTTATTCGCCGTTAGTCAGCACCTCCAAACAAAAATATTTATTCTGTGTGTGATCCATCTCTAAGCTGCCATTATTATAGGAAAAATAAATCTTTCTGAGTAACACATCTGGGAGGACCGAGACACAGTGAGGGAAATGTTTATATGGCATTTAATCATTCATTATTTTACCTGTGACTAGTGTCATTTTTGTTCAGAAGTACAGAAAACTGTGATTATCTCCTGGAAGAAATCCCAAGGAGATCTGACGTGTCCTGAGCTGGACTCAGTCGTTATGTCGCTTCACAAATCTACCGCTAACAATCGTTATGTCAGCTAGAATCTGCTAACAATCGTTATGTAGCTACCAGAATCTATCGTTTGTGGCTTCTAGAATCATCAACAAAGTCGTTATGTAGGCTATAGAATCTACCGTGTAGTCGTTATGTCGCTACAAGAATCTATCGTTATGTCACTTCTGAATCTACAGCTACAACAGTCGTTATGTAAACTACCAGAATCTAGTAACAATCGTTATGTCGCTTCTAGAATCTATGGTGTGTAAGCTACCACAGAATCTGCCGCTGCCCAGTCGTTATGTCGCTTCTAGAATCTGCCGCTAACGGTGGTTATGTAAACTTCTAGAATCTACCGCTAACAATCGTTATGTCGCTTCTAGAATCTATCGTAACAGTCGTTAAACTAGAATCTACGCTAACAATCGTTATGTCGCCTCTAGAATTCTATTCTAACTATCGCTATGTCGCTCTAGATCCACCGCTAACAATCGTTATGTCGCCTAGAATCTACCGCTAACAGTCGTTATGTCGCCGAATCTACGCTAACAATCGTTATGTCGCTTCTAGAATTCTATCGTTATGTACTTCTAGAATCTATCAAGCAGGCTAAGAATCTATCGTATGGCTTCTAGAATCTACCGCTAACAATCGTTATGTGCTTCTAGAATCTACCGCTAACAATCGTTATGTAAACGCAAGTCTAGAATCTATCGTTATGTGGAACTAGAATCTCGCTAACAATCGTTATGGGCTAGAATCTAGAATCTATCGTTATGTGTCGCTTCTAGAATCTATCGCTAAATCGTTATGTCGCTTCTAGAATCTACCGCTAACAATCGTTATGTAAACTACAGAATCTACCGCTAATAGTCGATTATGTCGCTAGAATCTGCCGAATCAATCGTTATGTCGCCTTCAGAATCTACCGCTAATATCGTTATGTCGCTGCAAGAATATACCGCTAACAATGTTATGTCGCTACAGAATCTATCAGTCTTTATGTCGCTTCTAGAATCTATCGTTATGTCGCTAGAATCTACCGCTAACAATCGTTATGTCGCTTCTAGAATCTACAGCTAACAACCTATGTCGCCCTAGAATCTACCGCTAACTATCGTTATAAGTCGCTTCTAGAATCTACAGCTAACAATCGTTATGTCGCTTCTAGAATCTATCGTTATGTGGCTTCTAGAATCTATCGTTATGTGGCTTCTAGAATCTATCGTTATGTGGCTTCTAGAATCTACCGCTAACAATCGTTATGTGGCTTCTAGAATCTACCATAGCTAACAGTCGTTATGTCGCTTCTAGAATCTATCGTTATGTCGCCTTCTAGAATCTACCGCTAACAGTCGTTATGTCGCCTTCTAGAATCTATCGTTATGTCGCTTCTAGAATCTATCGTGCTAACTATCGTTATGTCGCTTCTAGAATCTACCGCTAACAATCGATATCTTACGCTTTCTAGAATCTACCGCTAACAGTCGTTATGTCGGCTTCTAGAATCTATCGTTATGTCGCTTCTAGAATCTACCGCTAATAGTCGTTATGTCGCTTCTAGAATCTATCGTTATGTCATTTCTAGAATCTACCGCTAACAGTCGTTATGTCGCTAGAATCTATCGTTATGTAAGCTTCTAGAATCTACCGCTAACTATCGTTATGTCGCTTCTAGAATCTACCGCTAACAATCGTTATGTCGCCTTCTAGAATCTACCGCTAACAGTCGTTATGTCGCCTCTAGAATCTACCGCTAACAGTCTATGTAAACTACAGAATCTACCGCTAACTATCGTTATGTCGCCTTTCAGAATCTACCGCTAACAATCGTTATGTCGCTTCTAGAATCTACCGCTAACTATCGTTATGTCGCTTTAGAATCTACCAATAACAATCGTTTATGTCGCTTCTAGAATCTATCGTTATGTGGTAAACTGCAAGAATCTATCGTTATGTGGCTTCTAGAATCTATCGTTATGTGGCTTCTAGAATCTACCGCTAACAATCGTTATGTCGCTTCTAGAATCTATCGTTATGTGGCTTCTAGAATCTACCGCTAACAATCGTTATGTCGCTTCTAGAATCTACCGCTAACAATCGTTATGTTGCTTCTAGAATCTATCGTTATGTGGCTTCTAGAATCTATCGTTATGTGGCTTCTAGAATCTATCGTTATGTGGCTTCTAGAATCTACCGCTAACAGTCGTTATGTCGCTCTAGAATCTACCGCTAACAGTCGTTATGTCGCCTAGAATCTACCGCTAACAATCGCTATGTCGCTTCTGAGAATCTATCGTTATGTGGCTTCTAGAATCTATCGCTATGTGGCTTCTAGAATCTATCGTTATGTGGCTTCTAGAATCTACCGCTAACAGTCGTTATGTGGCTTCTAGAATCTACCGCTAACTATCGCTATGTCGCCTCTAGAATCTACCGCTAACAGTCGTTATGTCGCTTTCTAGAATCTATCGTTATGTCGCTTCTAGAATCTATCGCTATGTCGCTTCTAGAATCTACCGCTAACTATCGCTATGTCGCCTTCAGAATCTACCGCTTAACAATCGTTATGTCGCCTCTAGAATCTACAGCTAACAATCGCTATGTCGCTTCTAGAATCTACCGCTAACAATCGCTATGTCGCCTAGAATCTACCGCTAACAATCGCTATGTCGCCTCTAGAATCTACCGCTAACTGTCGCTATGTCGCCTCTAGAATCTACCGCTAACTATCGTTATGTCGCTTCTAGAATCTATCGTTATGTCGCTTCTAGAATCTATCGTTATGTCGCTTCTAGAATCTATTTATGTCGCCTTCTAGAATCTACCGCTAACAATCGTTATGTCGCTTCTAGAATCTACCGCTAACAATCGTTATGTCGCTCTAGAATCTACCGCTAACAATCGTTATGTCGCCTAGAATCTTACCGCTTAACAATCGCTATGTCGTCTAGAATCTTACCGCTAACAATCGTTATGTCGCTTCTAGGAATCTACCGCTAACAATCGCATGTCGCCTTGTAGAATCTACCGCTTAACATCGCATGTCGCTTTGAATCTACCGCTAACAATCGTTATGTCGCTTAGAATCTACCGCTAATCATCGTTATGTCGCTTCTAGAATCTACCGCTAACAACCGTATGTCGCTTCTAGAATCTACAGCTAACTATCGTTATGTCGCCAGAATCTACAGCTAACAATTCGTTATGTCGCCTCTAGAATCTACCGCTAACTATCGCTATGTCGCCGAATCTACAGCTAACAATCGCTATGTCGCCTCTAGAATCTACCGCTAACTATCGCTATGTCGCCTAGAATCTACCGCTAACAATCGCGGTGTCTTTTTTATAGAATCTACAGCTAACAATCGTTATGTCGCCTCTAGAATCTACAGCTAACAATCGTTATGTCGCCTCTAGAATCTACAGCTAACAATCGTTATGAAAACGCTTCTAGAATCTACCGCTAACTATCGCTATGTCGCTTCTAGAATCTACCGCTAACAACGTTATGTCGCTTCTAGAATCTACAGCTAACAATCATATGTCGCTTCTAGAATCTACAGCTAACAATCGTTATGTCGCCTCTAGAATCTACAGCTAACTATCGCTGTCGCCGAATCTACACAACAATCGCGATGTCGCTTGTATCACCACTAACAATCGTTATACGCTCTAGAATCTACAGCCAACAATCGTTATGTCGCTGAATCTACCGCTAACAATCGCGATGTCGCTTCTAGGACCTACCGCTAACAATCGTTATGTCGCTTCTTCTAGAATCTATAGTTAATCGTTGAGAAGCGTTTCTAGAATCTATACAGCTAACCATCGCTATGTCGCTTTTCGAATCTACAGCTAACAATCATATGTCGCCTTCTAGAATCTACCGCTAACAATCATTATGTCGCTTCTAGAATCTACCGCTAACTATCGCATGTCGCTTCTAGAATCTACCGCTAACAATCGTTATGTCGCTTCTAGAATTTTTACAGCTAACAATTATGTCGCCTTCTAGAATCTACAGCTAACTATCGTTATGTCGCTTCTAGAATCTACAGCTAACAATCGTTATGTCGCCTCTAGAATCTACAGCTAACTATCGCTATGTCGCCTCTAGAATCTACAGCTAACAATCGTTATGTCGCTTCTAGAATCTACCGCTAACAATCGTTATGTCGCTTCTAGAATCTACCGCTAACTATCGTTATGTCGCTTCTAGAATCTACCGCTAACAATCGCGCATGTCGCTTCTAGAATCGTCACCGCTAACAATCGTTATGTCGCCTAGAATCTACAGCTAACAATCGTTATGTCGCTTCTAGAATCTACAGCTAACTATCGCTATGTCGCCTCTAGAATCTACCGCTAACAATCGCTATGTCGCTTCTAGAATCTACAGCTAACAATCGCTATGTGTCGCTTCTAGAATCTACAGCTAACAATCGTTTATGTCGCCTTCTAGAATCTACAGCTAACAACGTTATGTCGCTTCTAGAATCTACAGCTAACTATCGTTATGTCGCCTCTAGAATCTACCGCTAACAATCGTTATGTCGCTTCTAGAATCTACAGCTAACAATCGCTATGTCGCTTCTAGAATCTACAGCTAACTATCGTTATGTCGCTTCTAGAATCTACAGCTAACAATCGCTATGTCGCCGGTGAATCTACCGCTAACAATCGCTATGTCGCCCCAGAATCTACAGCTAACAATCGTTATGTCGCCGACCTACAGCTAACAATCGTTATGTCGCCTAGAATCTACCGCTAACAATCGTTATGTCGCCGTAGAATCTACCGCTAACAATCGTTATGTCGCTTCTAGAATCTACAGCTAACAATCGTTATGTCGCTTCTAGAATCTACAGCTAACTATCGTTATGTACGCTTCTAGAATCTACAGCTAACAATCGTTATGTAACTTCTAGAATCTACCGCTAACAATCGTTATGTCGCTTCTAGAATCTACCGCTAACTATCGTTATGTCAGCTTCTAGAATCTACAGCTAACAATCGTTATGTCGCTTCTAGAATCTACCGCTAACTATCGTTATGTCGCTTCAGAATCTACCGCTAACAATCGTTATGTCAGCTTCTAGAATCTACCGCTAACAATCGTTATGTCAGCTACTAGAATCTACAGCTAACAATCGTTATGTCGCTTCTAGAATCTACAGCTAACAATCGTTAAGGGATGTAACTTGGATGTTGAATGGATTTTGGGCACCGACCATCCAGGCTATTTACTGGCCCAAAATCTGTCCCATGTGAAAAGACAGAATTTCTACTAACCAGGTCTGAAAAGGACTAGCCTCGGGCTAGTGGACGGGCTTAAATTCTATCAGCCACCCAGAACAATACGAGTAGATGATGCTGGAATAGTAGGGAACTATAAAACATTTAACAAGTTAAACACACAAGGTTTTTTCTTCTCATTTTTATGGTTGGTTATTGTGGGTCATTAATGCTATGAAGTAGCCTTTTCATTTGGTGTTTTTAACAAGTGTTTTTCTACGTGTGGGTTTCTATTCGTCGTTGCTACACCCAATAGGACTACGGTATGGAGGATGTCATCACTAGAAGGCTGTCTTTTATCAACACACGATTATCTCTTCAATCCGTTCTAATACCCTCGTGTGTTGTCATCATATCATTACAAATCAACCCTCCAAGATATGGTCTCTTTCTTTGAATAGGAGTGTTTTCTTTTAACTCTGAAAACCTCTCAATGTTTGTTTTTGTATTTCTCTCCTTACTGGGTTTTCAGCAGCTTTGATTATGTGGGCCGTTATTCATCCTGACTGTGTATTACATTATACATCTCATCTCTTCTCGTCCTCTCTGTCCCCTTTATTCCCCTCCTTCCTAACTGCCTGTCTCTCCTCCTCTGTGTTATGGACTACATCTCTCCTCTTCTCGTCCTCTCTGTCTCTCCTCCTCTGTGTTATGGACTACATCTCTTCTCTTCTCGTCCTCTCTGTCTCTCCTCCTCTGTGTTATGGACTACATCTCTTCTCTTCTCGTCCTCTCTGTCTCTCCTCCTCTGTGTTATGGACTACATCTCTCCTCATCTCGTCCTCTCTGTCTCTCCTCCTCTGTGTTATGGACTACATCTCTCCTCTCTCGTCCTCTCTGTCTCTCCTCCTCTGTGTTATGGACTACATCTCTCCTCTTCTCGTCCTCTCTGTCTCTCCTCCTCTGTGTTATGGACTACATCTCTCCTCTTCTCGTCCTCTCTGTCTCTCCTCCTCTGTGTTATGGACTACATCTCTTCTCTTCTCGTCCTCTCTGTCTCTCCTCCTCTGTGTTACGGACTACATCTCTCCTCTTCTCGTCCTCTCTGTCTCTCCTCCTCTGTGTTACGGACTACATCTCTCCTCTTCTCGTCCTCTCTGTCTCTCCTCCTCTGTGTTATGGACTACATCTCTCCTCTTCTCGTCCTCTCTGTCTCTCCTCCTCTGTGTTATGGACTACATCTCTCCTCTTCTCGTCCTCTCTGTCTCTCCTCCTCTGTGTTATGGACTACATCTCTCCTCTTCTCGTCCTCTCTGTCTCTCCTCCTCTGTGTTATGGACTACATCTCTCCTCTTCTCGTCATCTCTGTCTCTCCTCCTCTGTGTTATGGACTACATCTCTCCTCTTCTCGTCCTCTCTGTCTCTCCTCCTCTGTGTTATGGACTACATCTCTCCTCTTCTCATCCTCTCTGTCTCTCCTCCTGCTGTGTTATGTTATGGACTACATCTCTCCTCTTCTCGTCCTCTCTGTCTCTCCTCCTGCTGTGTTATGTTACGGACTACATCTCTCCTCTTCTCGTCCTCTCTGTCTCTCCTCCTCTGTGTTACGGACTACATCTCTCCTCTTCTCGTCCTCTCTGTCTCTCCTCCTCTGTGTTAAGGACTACATCTCTTCTCTTCTCGTCCTCTCTGTC
>NW_025751540.1:0-14965 GCF_021184085.1 Oncorhynchus gorbuscha
CCCTAGGACCATGCCTCAGGACTACCTGGCATGATGACTCCTTGCTGTCCCCAGTCCACCTGGCCGTGCTGCTGCTCCAGTTTCAACTGTTCTGCCTGTGATTATTATTATTTGACCATGCTGGTCATTTATGAACATTTGAACATCTTGGCCATGTTCCGTTATAATCTCCACCCGGCACAGCCAGAAGAAGACTGGCCACCCCTCATAGCTTGGTACCTCCTCTAGGTTTCTTCCTAGGTTTTGACCTTTCTAGGGAGTTTTTCCTAGCCACCGTGCTTCTACACCTGCATTGCTTGCTGTTTCAGGTTTTAGGCTGGGTTTCTGTACAGCACTTTGAGATATCAGCTGATGTACGAAGGGCTATATAAATACATTTGATTTGATTCTGTTATACTCACAGACATCATTCAAACAGTTTTAGAAACTTCAGAGTGTTTTCTATCCAATACTAACAATAATATGCATATATTAGCATCTGGGACAGAGTAGGAGGCAGTTCACTCTGGGCACGCTATTCATCCAAAAGTGCAAATGCTGCCCCCCTATCCCAAAGAAGAAACTAACCGTGAAACTGCCCAATGACTTAATACCAAGAGGAGTTAAATGGCTTGTGTGTTCAATTTGAGGCAAGCAACACTGAACAATGCATGAGTGCACCAGCTGTTCTGGATGAGTGTGTGATCGCGCTCCCTCCTTTGCCGATGTGACTAAGAACTTTAAACAGGTTAACATTCAGACGGATTACCAGGACGTGTACTCAGAGCATGAGCTGACCAGTTGTAAGTGTCTTCATTGACATTTTCAAGCTCTCCCTGACCCAGTTTGTAATACACTATATATACAAAAGTATGTGGACACCGCTTCAAATTGGCAGATTCGGCTATTTCAGCAACACCTGCTGATCGGTGTATAAAATCATCCACATAGTCATGCAATCTCCATAGACAAAACATTGGCAGTAGAATGGCCTTAAGAAGAGCTCAGTGACTTTTAACGTGGCACCATCATAGGATACCTTTCCAACTAGTCAGCTCGTCAAATTTCTGCCCTGCTAGAGCTGCCCTGGTCAATTGTAAGTGCTCTTATTGAGAAGTGGAAATGTCTAGGAGCAACAACGGGTCATCCCACAAAGTGGTAGGCCACACAAGCTCTAGCGGGACTGCTGAGTGCTGAAGCGCTAGGTTGCAAAACTCAGTACCGTGTTACAAACTGCCTCTGGAATCAACATCAGCACAATAACTGTTGTCGGGAGCTTCATGAAATGTGTTTCCTTGCCGAGCAGCCGCCACAAGCCTAAGATTACCATGTACCGCCATTGAACTCTGGAGCAGTGGAAATGCGTTCTCTGGAGTCATGAATCACGTTTCTCCATCTGGTAGTCTGACGGACGAATCTAGGTTTGCGGATGCCATGATAACTCCACATGCCCCAATCATAGTGGCAACTTTAAAGTTTGGTGGAGGAAGATTAATGGTCTGGGGCTGTTTTTCATGGTTTGGTCTAGGCCCCATTATTCCAGTGAAGGGAATCTTAATGCTACAGCATACAATTACATTCTAGACGTTTCTGTGCTTCCAACTTTTGGCAACAGTTTGGGGGGAGGCCCTTTCCTGTTTCAGCATGACTGCAATTCAATGGCTCACAAAGCTTGAGACGTATGTGGTGGGTCTACAGAGAGTCACGGACTACAAAAAAAACCAGCCACTTCACAGACACCCCGTCTTGCTTCCATACAAACTAAACACCTTCTTTCTCCGCTTTGAGGTGTCGTGTCTTTGGCTATGCCGGATTAAGTGATATGACATGCTATTCTATAAAATCCTTTCTCTGTAATTAGTATTACCTGATTGAGCTAATCATGTAAATGTAATTAACTAGTAAGGAGTCGGGGCACCACAAAATAATATTTATGAGCCATTATCTTCGGATAAACTCTTAAAGACCTTGTAATATTTTTCATCAATAGCAGTCAATATTAATCGTCCCTTATTTCAGTCTCATCTGAAAGTTGTAAATTCTTGATTATCTTCACGAACCCTAGCTAACAAGTTGAATCAGCAATGCAAAATTGGGTTTAATTATGTATTTACTAAATACCTAACTAATCACACAGAATTACACGTACACCGAATGAATCAAACCTTGATTATAAATTATGTCATAAAGGAATAGAAGCGATGTCTCTATCGGGCCGTAGGCAGCTACTCAATCGTAAATACAGAATATTATGCATTTTAAATTACCGCCCATTTGGAAAAGGAAAATGCAGTAAATATTTACTCTGAGCTGCGCTTCGGTAGGTTGGTGGTGGATGGAAGGCCGTGTTGCCCAACAGAGTCCCTTTGTCCTGTGAAGAATGTCTCTGGTGGTAAATTGGATACGTTGTAGTAACGTCGTTGTGTGGTAGATGGGATACTCTGTCTGTTCTTGCCTAGCCCACGTTTGCAGCTGCTGTTGCTAACTCAACGGCTAGGAGGTGTCACTTCTGTCGTGAATAAGAGTTCAAAGTTCATACCATTCGCAATCAAAGCTCACGCTGAGGTTGGCTTCATTCTGTAGTTATTATCTGAACCCTTCTGACATCGGATCGTCATCCTAATGTACCCGGAAGAGGAGGTTACATGTCTGTGGAGGGAGAAGGGTGTGTTTCACAGTCTACAGCCCATGTCTCTTCACAGGGGCGGGCCACTTATTGAGCAGAGCCCTAACTTTATGAAAACCCAAATCTCTCATTTGGAAGCTAAAATTACATGTCATCTCTTCACCAATAATTTTATATTTAAACATTTGAATTGCACAACAATTCCATGTGAATCTGGTAACTATAATGTGTAGACTTTCCACTGTAGAGTTTGTCTTCCTATCATTGATGAGAATGTCTCAGATGACAACTGAACTGACATCATATTCATTAAGTACCAACGCATATGTTCAACTGGTCGGATTACCAAAATATGGTTCCTTTCCCCCACCTGATGTTCCCAGAATCTCTATGTTAACCAAGGGATTTTCAATCAAATCAAATCAAATCAAATTTATTTATATAGCCCTTCGTACATCAGCTGATATCTCAAAGTGCTGTACAGAAACCCAGCCTAAAACCCCAAACAGCAAACAATGCAGGTGTAAAAGCACGGTGGCTAGGAAAAACTCCCTAGAAAGGCCAAAACCTAGGAAGAAACCTAGAGAGGAACCGGGCTATGTGGGGTGGCCAGTCCTCTTCTGGCTGTGCCGGGTAGAGATTATAACAGAACATGACCAAGATGTTCAAATGTTCATAAATGACCAGCATGGTCAAATAATAATAAGGCAGAACAGTTGAAACTGGAGCAGCAGCACAGTCAGGTGGACTGGGGACAGCAAGGAGCCATCATGTCAGGTAGTCCTGGGGCACGGTCCTAGGGCTCAGGTCCTCCGAGAGAGAGAAAGAAAGAAAGAGAGAATTAGAGAGAGCATATGTGGGGTGGCCAGTCCTCTTCTGGCTGTGCCGGGTGGAGATTATAACAGAGCGTGTGGCCAAGATGTTCAAATGTTCATAAATGACCAGCATGGTTGAATAATAGTAAGGCAGAACAGTTGAATAGTCCCATCAGAAGGGTAGAGAGGAAAAAGGGGGAAGAGGTATTTATGACTGTCATAAACCTACATCCAGGCCAGCGTCATGACAGAGGATAACACAGTACACCAATGCTGCCTAATCCCAAGGATTTTTTATGTGTTATCCCTCGCAAGACTGCCCACCCAGACGGCATCCCTCAGATCATGCGCTGACCAGCTGGCTGATTTATTTACGGACATATTCAATCTCTCCCTATCCCAGTCTGCTGTCCCAACATGCTTCAAGATGGCCACTATTGATCCTGTACCCAAGAAGGCAAAGGTAACTGAACTAAATGACTATCCCCCCGTAGCACCTACTTCTGTCATCATGAAGTGCTTTGAGAGACTAGTCAAGGATCATATCACATCCACCTTACCTGTCACCTTACCACCCCAATAGGTCCACAGAAGATGCAATCGCCATCACACTGCACACTGCCCTATCCCATCTGAACAAGAGGAATACCTATGTAAGAATGCTATTCATTGACTACAGCTCAGCATTCAACACCATAGTACCCTCCAAGCTCATCATTTGGCTCAAGGCCCTGGTCTCAGCCCTCCCTGTGCGATTGGGTCCTGAACTTCCTGATGGTTCGCCCCAGGTTGTAAGGGTAGGCAATAACACATCTGCCACACTGACCCTCAACACGGGGCCCCCTCAGGGGTGCGTGCTTAGTCCCCTCATGTACTGCCTATTCACCCAAGACTGTGGCCACACAACTCCAACACCATCATTAAGTATGCCGACGACACATGTTGGTAGGCCTGATCACCGACGATGATGAGACAGTATTGGAAGGAGGTCAGAGACCTGGCAGTGTGGTGCCAGGACAACAACCTCTACCTCAATGTGAGCAAGACAAACATGCTTATTGTGAACTACAGGAAAAGGAGTGCTGAGCACATCCCATTCACATCCATGGGACTGGAGGGGAGGTCGAGCTCTTCAAGTTCCTTAGCGTCCACACCTCTAAGGACCTATCATGGTCCAAACATACAAAAGTTGTGAGTAGGGCTCTGGAGGCTGAAAGATTTGGCATGGGGCCTCAGATCCTTAAAAACGTTAAACAGTAGCTCCATCGAAGCATCCTGACCGGTTTTCATCACCACTTGGTATGGCAACTACTAGGCATCCGACCGCAAGGTGCTACAGAGGGAAGTACGAATGGCCTACTACATCACTGGGGCTTAGCTCCCTGACATCCAGGACCTCTATACCAGGCGGTGTCAGAGGAAGGCCCTAAAAATTGTCAATGACTCCTGCCAACCAAGTCAAAGACTGTTCTCTCTGCTACCGCACAGCAAGCGATACTGGAGCGACAAGTCTAGGACCAAAAGGCCTCCTTTAACAGCTTCTACCCCTCAAGCCATAAGACCACTGAACAGTTAATGAAATGGCTACCAAGACTATTTGTATTGAGCCCTTATTTTATTATTATTTAAACTTGTTTTTTGCACTGACTCTCTTGCACAGGCTCAATGTAAACTGACTGGAATATAACCACACATACTACAATGACACTCCAACACACACGGACACAGACATATGCATATTGTCATCACGCACACATCCTTCCCACTGTTCACGTACGCTGCTGCTACTCTGTTTATTATCAGCGTCACTTTACCCCTACCGACAGTACATGTAAATATTATCTTACCTCAACTACCCCTGCACTACACACTGACTCAGTACTGGTACCCTTTGTTTATAGCCTCTTCATTGTTTTTTATCTATTTCCTCCCTATTTTTCCTTAAATGTATTTAGCACATAACTCTGCATTGTTGGTAAAGGGCAGGTAAGTAAGCATTTAACGGTAAGGTATTTGCCACGTGACAAATTAAAGTTTGATTTGATTTAGTTGTGCAGCATTTGATAAAAGTAGCATAGCAAACATCAGTTACGTTTGCTCCCTTTGTATAGTCTAGTCAGTCTTACAGAGTAATTGTGGATACTAACACAATGTGGGCACTACAAGCATGTGAGAAAGTGAAAGAAAACACATCCTTACCAGTCTGAGCTGATGAAGCATCCACATTCACCCATACCACCAGACACAGCAGAGTCAGAGATGATTTCATGTTGATCAAATGGTAGATGCAGTAAAAATGGAAGGAGTAGAAGATAAATATAGAGTGTCTACCCCATTAATGTTTGTCTACAGAGTTCCAGCCCCCAGGGGAGCACTGAAGAGTGGGGGACAGATCCAAAATCTGAAATACTCAAAAATATTGATTTCATCTATTGCGGTAGAATCACCGAAAATATCACACAGTTTTTGTGAAAAGGCTCAATAGAAAATGCTCTGGGTGGGGGAAGTACCCTCCCACACATGGACATGCAGTACTGGGCTGCTGTGTCATCACCCCTGCAACAGGCTAATGAAGAGAATGCAGAAATGATTATTTCCCCAAGGAATTTGTCAATTGTGTTGCTTTTAGCCTTTGCTTTGTATTGTAAAAGGTTTTATTTTCGGTTGAATATAACCTCACATTTATTTTGCCATGTGTGTGTGTGTATATATATATACATGTATATATGTATATATATACGCTACATGAAAAATATAACGCCTATAAATCCCTAGAAAGATAAAGATATTGCTCAGCAGCAGAAGGACCTCAGTGTCTGCCAGGATAGCTAACTACTACAGTATTGCAGCACAGCTGAAGAGAAAACAACCTACTATTACAGGCCCAGGCCACTTGGGAGGGCCTGGTCACGCCTTAAAGGGAAATGTCACCCTGACTCTGCTACAGCATATTGTCAGAACTATATGGTCTGGAAAGATACGCTTTTTGGTCTTCAGACTACACCTGTAACTCCCAAGCTCCTTCTATATGACCACCTGTAACCCCAAGCTTGTTCTATATGACCACCTGTAACCCCAAGCTTGTTCTATATGACCACCTGTAACCCCAAGCTTGTTCTATATGACCACCTGTAACCCCAAGCTTGTTCTATATGACCACCTGTAACCCCAAGCTCGTTCTATATGACCACCTGTAACCCCAAGCTTGTTCTATATGACCACCTGTAACCCCAAGCTCGTTCGATATGACCACCTGTAACCCCAAGCTCGTTCGATATATAACAAACATCAAAATTATCCAAACAACAGGCTGGAATGAGCTTGGGGTTACAGGTGGTTGGATGTAGCCTGAGGACCACAGAGTTTATTTCAGACCATGTCATCAAACAAGTCTCACCCCTTTCTCTTTTTACCTTTTGTCTTTGTAAAACTCAGGTAATCTGGTGTCCTTCCACAGTGCTCTGCTGAAAAATACCCTAAAGCGGCAGCATTTTGGGTTCACCAGCATGAGGGAAGGGGCACGTCTTGCGGTTATGGTGCACAACAAGATTGTGGGACAAAAAAGAGAGCAAGGGACACTGAAAAACAACAACAACAAAAACAGTCATAACATTTACATTACATTTAAGTCATTTAGCAGACGCTCTTATCCAGAGCGACTTACATGTTGTACACAATACAAAAACATGGCTCCAAAAATCCAAGAGCTTCTATTGGCAAGAATGATCTGTCAAAGTCAATGGACAGGGAGAGGTTTACAGGGGGTTTTGTGTTATTGTGTATGAGAACGATTTGAAAGGTGCCATACACAATAATTCATAGTGTATAAGAACTGCCCTCCTGAGACTTTTCACAGCCCCCCCCAGCCCATTAACTTAGTTGACTGATCTTTCCTCTCAAAATAAGCTTCCAATGTCCCCCAATATCCGTACAAAATGCACTAGTGTGTCTCTAAACACTTATGTTACAATCGTTTGACACCTTTACCAACAATGGCATGTTGCTCTACGTCCCTTCAATAAATTTTTTACCTTGGTAACACCACAACCATGTATTTTCAAGAGTACAATTCTTCTGCAAGAGGCCCAAACAGTTGTGCTTAAGGTTTATGAGTCCGACACCACTTCTGTCGTGACTGAGCCTGGTTAATATGACCTGTCTCCCAGCAGAACTCTGGAAACACTGAAACAAGGAAGAACAAGAAGAAGTGGAAGAAGGACAGGAAGAGGCCCCAGCCACAAGCAGCTAGAGAGCAGAAAGGCCAGCAGGAAGTGATGGGTGTGGCCAGACTATATGCAGATGTTCCTCTACCAGGAGGCTATTCTTATACGGCTACACCACCGTTGAACTCAAGCCCTGGATTAAAGCTACTGGAGTTGCCTGATGGCATGTGGGCCATGAAGCAGATGTCACCACGGACTGTATGAAGGGACCAATGTGTTACCTAATATTGTTTAGACATGTGTAAAGGATACAATGTGTTACTCAGCAAACTGGATGTAGTCTCTCACAGTGCCATCCGTTTTGTTACCAAAGCCCTGTATACTACCCACCACTGCGACCTGTATGCTCTCCTTGGCTGGCCCTCACTACGTACTCATCGCCAAACCCACTGGCTCCAGGTCATCTCTAAGTCTTTGCTAGGTAAAGCCCCATCTTATCTCAGCTCACTGGTCACCATAGCAACACCCACCAGTAGCATGTGCTCCAGCAGCTATATTTCACTGGTCATCCCCAAAGCCAACACTTACTTTGGTCGCCTTTCCTTCCAGTATTCTGCTGCCAATGACTGGAACAAATTGCAATAATCACTGAAGCTGGAGTCTTATATCTCCCTCACTAACTTCAAGCATCAGCTTACCGATCACTGTACGTATACACAGCCAATCTGTAAATAGCACACCCAACTACCTCACCCCCATATTGTTATTTATCCTCTTGCTCTTTTGTACCCCAGTATCTCTACTTGCACATCATCATCTGCACATCTATCTCTCCAGTGTTAATGCTAAATTGTAATTATTTAGCCTCTATGGCCTATTTATTGTCTTACCTCCCTACTCTTCTACATTTGCACACACTACATAGATGTTTCTATTGTGCTATTGACTGTACGTTTGTTTATGTGTAACTGTGTTGTTTTTGTCGCACTGCTTTGCTTTATCTTGGCCAGGTCGCAGTTGGAAATTGGAGTTGGAGAACTAGTCTCATCTACCAGTGAGGTTAAAGTATGTGGCTGAGGATAGTTTAGAGCTAGTCCCATCTACCAGTGAGGTTAAAGCATGTGGCTGAGGATAGTTTAGAGCTAGTCTCATCTACAAGTGAGGTTAAATCATGTGGCTGAGGATAGTTTAGAGCTAGTCTCATCTACCAGTGAGGTTAAAGTATGTGGCTGAGGATAGTTTAGAGCTAGTCTCATCTACCAGTGAGGTTAAATCATGTGGCTGAGGATAGTTTAGAGCTAATCTCATCTACCAGTGAGGTTAAGTCTTGTGTCTGAGGATAGTTTAGAGCTAAAAATACATTGAGGGTTACAGTTAGTTTGAATGCTGATAGGCTCCATTAAAACATATGTATGGTCATTATTGAATCACAAAAGATGTTCAAATACTGTACTTACATAACCCTTATATAAATCTGGTCTATGGACATGTCTATGGACATGGCCTTCAGAATGTTCCAGTAAGGCAGAGTCACTGTTTCCCATAAAGCCTTGTTTTCTAGGGGCAAAATGGGAAGGCCAAAATCTATTTCTACACCGAATGAGCATGCCAGGGTTTAGCCCATATTACCTTACCAACTAGACTAAACATTAAAAGTTATTTGGCAAATGAGAATTGAAAGTCAATATTCCTGCCTTACTGTTCAAGATTCACTCAGTGACGATGATGTAGTTGAAATACATGGCAAAGAACACCACATGAATATTTTTAATAGATATTGTCTGGCTGCTTCAATATTGTAAAAAATACCTGGTGATAATATTCCCAGATAACAATGAACTAAAGAGTAGATGAGTAAATATGAACCAGAGGCACTTTATTTAATGTTGGACAATCATGAAACCATGAATCTGCAAATAATTGGAGCAAACTATTGACAGAGGTTATTCATTTACATGTTTGTCCAACAAGACAGTAGTCATCACTTTCCGTAAGCTGAGATCAATATGGGCAAAGAGGCAAAGTCATGACCCCATGTATACCCTGCTGATGAAAACCAACACTACCTGGCCAAGTCTATGAGCAGCACACTAAACAGTGATATGATCCCCATGTGGTAAATGGAGTGTATTTTTATTTTCAGTCTAATATGCTCATTGGATGTTCTGTGTGTTCATCAGCTGTTCATCCCAAACTGGATACGGTTACAAGGGCCTCAGGTTCTGAAACGAGAAGATGGTACAGGAATCAGTGTGTGAATATGTCCTGAAGATCAGGTGGCATTACAGTTGGGCCCCGTTCCAATTTTCTCCCACACTCCAATCCCTAGGCCCTTATTATCTCCACTGGCTAGTCAGAGATCACAGGGGGGCTTTGAAAGGAAATTGATCCTAACAATCCACCATGATCTGTGAATGGGAATGAGGATGGGAATAGCATAGGGATGTGAGCGTGTGATTGGATATGAATCAGGCAAACGTTGTTTCAAAGATGTAACTAATTCAGGCTTGTCATCTCTCCAATCCAGATCCCTCTAGGACACGTCTTGTAGGATGAAAGTCTATTTAGGGTTTAGTAAGACTTGCAGACATATTGAACTGATTCTCCCTTTCAGTATTGTTCTCTGGTACGGCCCATCGTTTCTCCGTTAATGAGATGTGGATGTCATGTTTTGTCATTTATTATCATGTCTTGTCCCTGTGCTTCCCATTCTATTCGTTTCCCTCTGCTGGTCTTATTAGGTTCTTTCCCTCTTTCTATCCCTCTCTCTCCCCCTCCCTCTCTCACTCTCTCGCTCTCTCTTCTCTCTATCGTTCCGTTCCTGCTCCCAGCTGTTCCTATTCCCCTAATCATCATTTAGTCTTCCCACACCTGTTCCCGATCCTTTTCCCTGATTAGAGTCCCTATTTCTCTCCTTGTTTCCCGTACCTGCCCTGTCGGATCCTCATCTATATTCACCGTGCTGTGTCTATGTTTTGCCCTGTCGTGTCGTGTTTCCCTCAGATGCTGCGTGGTGAGCAGGTGTCTGAGTCTGCTAGGTTCAAGTGCCTTCCCGGGGCAACCTGCAGTTCTCGATCAAGTCTCCAGTCTGTTCTCGTCTTTACGAGTAGTATTATGCTTTTTGTTTTGTAAAGTTTATTACTGGATTAAATACTCTGTTTTCGCCAAGTCGCTTTTGGGTCCTCATTCACCTGCATGACAGTGGAGGTGGTCCACAGAAATCCTTGGGTTCTAGGAAGACATGAGTGAGGTTATACATGATAAGTGATGAAATGTATCCAGCTGCTTTCATTAACCAGCAAGAATAGCAAACCGTCCAGAAATCTTCCCTACCCTTTCTGAAATGTTTTATTTTGCTTCATTTTGTGTGTGAGTTGGAGATAATTGTAAATCTACTTTAAACAATAGATAACTTTGTTGTGTTGCATTATTTCCCAATGTGTCACGAGTCCGACCGAGGGTGGCTTCCCTTCCCGGTCGGGTGGCGCTCGGCGGTCGTCGTCACCGGCCTATTAGCTGCCACTGATTGTCTTTCCTCCCCCTCCTTGTATGTTTATTGGTAGCACCTGTTTGTGGTGATTAGTTGGGCTTCTTTAGACAGCCGGCCCGCCTGGTGGTTGTGCAGGATTATTCATTGTAACCTTCGGCTCTGTAGTAGAGGAACGTGTTAGTTCCTGGTCGTGCATTGTTCAGTCGTCATTTTTCATTCCCTGTGTTTTGGGGCTGTTATTATTGTGAGCATCCTGTGGTGCGTTGGTGCAATTAAAGAGCACAGCATTGCACTCTCTGTTTCCTGCGTTTGACTCCACACCCACGACACCCGGAGCATTACACAATGTATTAAATCAATACAAATACTATTTATTGTCACAAATTGGAAAGGAGTGACTCCACTGTCCATTGGTTGAGCAGACGACCTCTGATTCCCCCTTCAGAACGTGTCTAGAGTTGCATTACATTTAAGTCATTTAGCAGACGCTCTTATCCAGAGCGACTTACAAATTGGACTCTCAAACTGTAGCCTGTGTCCATACTTCATGATGCTGTTGTTTTGGAGAACTCCTAACGCATTCACATTATTAATCATCAGAGTTGTGAACTTAAGTCACATGACTTGGACTCGAGTTTCACTTGAGTCACACATTTGATGATTTGAGACTCCACTTGATTGAAAATAAAATAACTTGAGACTTGATTTGGACTTGGAGCCCCAAGACTCGTGTTTGACTTGAAATGATCTGCTCATCTTCTCAGTTCACTGTAGCTAGCGACTGGAGCGAGCTGCAACAAACTGGACAGTTTTATCTAAATATCTTCATTCAAAGACTCAATCACAGACACTCTTAATGACAGTTGTGACTGCTTTGGGTGATGTATTGTGGTCTTTACCTTATTTCCCTTTGTGCTTTTGTCTGTGCCCTAAAATATTTGTACCGTGTTTTGTGCTAATACCATGTTGTATTGCTACCATGCTGTGTTGTCATGTGTTGCTTCCTTGCTATGTTGTTGTCTTTGTTCTCTCTTTACGTAGTGTTGTGTTGTCTCTCTTGTCGTGATGTGTGTTCTGTCTTGTATTTATATTTGAATGTTTTTAATCCCCTGTCCCCGCAGGCGGCCTTTTGCCTTTTGGTAGGCAATCAATGTAAACAAGAATTTGTTCTTAACTGACTTGCCTACCGTTTATTGCAACTTGTAGACAGTTCTGTTTCATGTTTGATAGGCCTATGTAGACTGTTCTGTTTCATGTTTGATAGGCCTATGTAGACAGTTCTGTTTCCTGTTT
The DNA here is from genome assembly GCF_021184085.1 of Oncorhynchus gorbuscha. Lineage (NCBI taxonomy): Eukaryota > Metazoa > Chordata > Actinopteri > Salmoniformes > Salmonidae > Oncorhynchus > Oncorhynchus gorbuscha. The sequence continues at coordinate 12,367 of NW_025751540.1, forward strand.
GATAGGCCTATGTAGACAGTTCTGTTTCCTGTTTGATAGGCCTATGTAGACAGTTCTGTTTCATGTTTGATAGGCCTATGTAGACAGTTCTGTTCCATGTTTGATAGGCCTATGTAGACAGTTCTGTTTCATGTTTGATAGGCCTATGTAGACAGTTCTGTTTCCTGATTGATAGGCCTATGTAGACAGTTCTGTTTCATGTTTGATAGGCCTATGTAGACAGTTCTGTTTCCTGTTTGATAGGCCTATGTAGACAGTTCTGTTTCATGTTTGATAGGCCTATGTAGGCAGTTCTGTTTCATGTTTGATAGGCCTATGTAGGCAGTTCTGTTTCATGTTTGATAGTTCTATGTAGAATCAAATCAAATCCAATTTTATTTGTCACATACACATGGTTAGCAGATGTTAATGCGAGTGTAGCGAAATGCTTGTGCTTCTAGTTCCGACAATGCAGTGATAACCAACAAGTAATCTAACTAACAATTCCAAAACTACTGTCTTATACACAGTGTAAGGGGATAAGGAATATGTACATAAGGATATATGAATGAGTGATGGTACAGAGCAGCATACAGTAGATGGTATCGAGTACAGTATATACATATGAGATGAGTATGTAGACAAAGTAAACAAAGTGGCATAGTTAAAGTGGCTAGTGATACATGTATTACATAAGGATGCAGTCGATGATGTAGAGTACAGTATATACATATGCATATGAGATTAATAATGTAGGGTAAGTAACATTATATAAGGTAGCATTGTTTAAAGTGGCTAGTGATATATTTACATAATTTCCCATCAATTCCCCTTATTAAAGTGGCTGGAGTTGGGTCAGTGTCAATGACAGTGTGTTGGCAGCAGCCACTCAATGTTAGTGGTGGCTGTTTAACAGTCTGATGGCCTTGAGATAGAAGCTGTTTTTCAGTCTCTCGGTCCCAGCTTTGATGCACCTGTACTGACCTCGCCTTCTGGATGATAGCGGGGTGAACAGGCAGTGGTTCGGGTGGTTGATGTCCTTGATGATCTTTATGGCCTTCCTGTAACATCGGGTGGTGTAGGTGTCCTGGAGGGCAGGTAGTTTGCCCCCGGTGATACGTTGTGCAGACCTCACTACCCTCTGGAGAGCCTTACGGTTGAGGGCGGAGCAGTTGCCGTACCAGGCGGTGATACAGCCCGCCAGGATGCTCTCGATTGTGCATCTGTAGAAGTGTGTGAGTGCTTTTGGTGACAAGCCGAATTTCTTCAGCCTCCTGAGGTTGAAGAGGCGCTGCTGCGCCTTCTTCACGACGCTGTCAGTGTGAGTGGACCAATTCAGTTTGTCTGTGATGTGTATGCCGAGGAACTTAAAACTTGCTACCCTCTCCACTTCTGTTCCATCGATGTGGATAGGGGGGTGTTCCCTCTACTGTTTCCTGAAGTCCACAATCATCTCCTTAGTTTTGTTGACGTTGAGTGTGAGGTTATTTTCCTGACACCACACTCCGAGGGCCCTCACCTCCTCCCTGTAGGCCGTCTCGTCGTTGTTGGTAATCAAGCCTACCACTGTTGTGTCGTCCGCAAACTTGATGATTGAGTTGGAGGCGTGCGTGGCCACGCAGTCGTGGGTGAACAGGGAGTACAGGAGAGGGCTCAGAACGCACCCTTGTGGGGCCCCCGTGTTGAGGATCAGCGGGGAGGAGATGTTGTTGCCTACCCTCACCACCTGGGGCGGCCCGTCAGGAAGTCCAGTACCCAGTTGCACAGGGCGGGGTCGAGACCCAGGGTCTCGAGCTTGATGACGAGCTTGGAGGGTACTATGGTGTTGAATGCCGAGCTGTAGTCGATGAACAGCATTCTCACATAGGTATTCCTCTTGTCCAGGTGGGTTAGGGCAGTGTGCAGTGTGGTTGAGATTGCATCGTCTGTGGACCTATTTGGGCGGTAAGCAAATTGGAGTGGGTCTAGGGTGTCAGGTAGGGTGGAGGTGATATGGTCCTTGACTAGTCGCTCAAAGCACTTCATGATGACGGAAGTGAGTGCTACTGGGCGGTAGTCGTTTAGCTCAGTTACCTTAGCTTTCTTGGGAACAGGAACAATGGTGGCCCTCTTGAAGCATGTGGGAACAGCAGACTGGTATAGGGATTGATTGAATATGTCCGTAAACACACAGGCCAGCTGGTCTGCGCATGCTCTGAGGGGCACGGCTGAGGGATGCCGTCTGGGCCTGCAGCCTTGCGAGGTTAGCACGTTTAAATGTCTTACTCACCTCGGCTGCAGTGAAGGAGAGACCGCATGTTTTAGTTTTGCAGGCCGTGTCAGTGGCACTGTATTGTCCTCAAAGCGGGCAAAAAGTTATTTGAGTACTGCCTGAGAGCAAGACATCCTGTGGTCCTGTGACTGGGCCGGGTTTTCTTCTTGTGAGTCCTGTGGATCGGCTGCTTGGGCCCTGCCACATGCCTCTCTGTCGTCAATGCAGGCCTGTTGAATTGAGATTCCACTTTGTCTCCTGTACTGACGCTTAGCTTGTTTAATAGCCTCTGCGGAGGGAATAGCCCTAGTTGCAATTTGCAAAAAGCCATCCAATCCTACAAACAGTCTCATTTAAGAAACCCAGACT
>NW_025751541.1:0-10000 GCF_021184085.1 Oncorhynchus gorbuscha
TGTAAAACTATCAGATCTTGGAATGGTTAGAACTATCAGAACTAGAATGTTTAGAACTATCAGAACTAGAATGTTTAAAATATCAAAACATGAATGTTTCAAACTAGAACTATCAGAACTAGAATGTTTAAAACTATCAGAACTAGAATGTTTAGAACTATCAGAACTAGATTGTTTAGAACTATAAGATCTAGAATGTTTAGAACTATCAGATCTAGAATGTTATGAACTATCAGAACTAGATTGTTTAGAATTATCAGAACTAGATTGTTTAGAACTATCAGAACTAGATTGTTTAGAACTATCAGATCTAGACTGTTATGAACTATCAGATCTAGAATGTTATGAACTATCAGATCTAGAATGTTATGAACTATCAGAACTAGATTGTTTAGAACTATCAGAACTACAATGTTATGAACTATCAGAACTATAACATTTAGAACTATCAGAACTAGAATGTTTTGAACTATCAGAACTAGAATGTTATGAACTATCATAACTATAAAATTTAGAACTATCAGATCTAGAATGTTATGAACTATCAGATCTAGAATGTTATGAATTATCAGATCTAGAATGTTATGAACAATCAGAACTAGATCGTTTAGAACTATCAGAACTAGAATGTTATGAACTATCAGAACTATAACATTTAGAACTATCAGAACTAGATTGTTTTGAACGATCAGAAATAGAATGTTATGAACTATCAGAACTTTAACATTTAGAACTATCAGAACTAGAATGTTATGAACTATCAGAACTATAACATTTAGAAATATCAGAACTAGAATGTTATGAACTATCAGAACTAGAACATTTAGAACTATCAGAACTATAACATTTAGAACTATCAGAACTAGAATGTTATGAACTATCAGAACTAGAATGTTATGAACTATCAGAACTAGAATGTTATGAACTATCAGAACTAGAAAGTTTAGAAACATTTTGAGAATTTTTTTTCTTGTTTGAGACAGATTTGGAAAGAAGAAGAGACAGAGAAGAGTGAAAGAAGAAGAGACAGAGAAGGAGTGAAAGAAGAAGAGACAGAGACAAGGAGTGAAAGAAGAAGAGACAGAGAAGGAGTGAAAGAAGAAAGAGACAGAGAAGTGAAAGAAGAAGAGACAGAGAAGGATGAAAGAAGAAGAGACAGAGAAGGATGAAAGAAGAAGAGACAGAGAAGGAGTGAAAGAAGAAGAGACAGAGAGAAGAAAGAGAAGAGAAGAGAGAGAGAAAGAAGAAGAGACAGAGAGAGAGTGAAAGAAGAAGAGACAGAGAAGGAGTGAAAGAAGAAGAGACAGAGAAGGAGTGAAAGAAGAAGAGACAGAGAAGGAGTGAAAGAAGAAGAGACAGAGTAGTGAAAGAAGAAGAGACAGAGAAGGAGTGAAAGAAGAAGAGACAGAGAAGGAGTGAAAGAAGAAGAGACAGAGAAGGAGTGAAAGAAGAAGAGACAGAGTAGTGAAAGAAGAAGAGACAGAGGAGTGACAGAAGAAGAGACAGAGAAGGAGTGAAAGAAGAAGAGACAGAAGGAGTGAAGAGACAAGAAGAGAGAGAAGGAGAGACAGAGAGAAGACAGAAAGAAGAAGAGACAGAGAAGGAGAAAGAAGAAGAGACAGAGAAGGAGTGAAAGAAGAGAGAGAGAGAGACAGAGAGAAAGAAGAAGAGACAGAGAAGGAGAAAGAAGAAGAGACAGAGAAGGAGTGAAAGAAGAAGAGACAGAGAAGGAGTGAAAGAAGAAGAGACAGAGAAGGAGTGAAAGAAGAAGAGACAGAGAAGGAGTGAGAAGAAGAGACAGAGAAGGAGTGAAAGAAGAAGAGACAGAGAAGAGAGAGAGACAGAAGAAGAGACAGAGAAGACAGAGTGAAAGAAGAAGAGACAGAGAAGGAGTGAAAGAAGAAGAGACAGAGAAGGAGGAGAAGAAGAAGAGACAGAGACAGAGAGAGAGAGAGAGAGGAGAAAGAAGAAGAGACAGAGAGGAGTGAAAGAAGAAGAGACAGAGAAGGAGTGAAAGAAGAAGAGACAGAGAGGAGTGAAAGAAGAAGAGACAGAGAAGAGAAAGAAGAAGAGACAGAGTAGTGAAAGAAGAAGAGACAGAGAAGGAGTGAAAGAAGAAGAGACAGAGAGACAGAAAGAGAAGAGACAGAAGCAGAGTGAAAGAAGAAGAGACAGAGAAGGAGAAAGAAGAAGAGACAGAGAAGGAGTGAAAGAAGAAGAGACAGAGAGAGAGAGAGACAGAGAGAGAGGAGAAGACAGAGAGACAGAGAGAGACAGAGAAAGAAGAAGAGACAGAGAAGGAGTGAAAGAAGAAGAGACAGAGAAGAGAGAGAGAAGAAGAGACAGAGAAGGAGAGAAAGAAGAAGAGACAGAGAAGGAGAGAAGAGAAGAGAGAGACAGAGAAGGAGTGAAAGAAGAAGAGACAGAGAAGAGAGGGAGAGAAGAGAGAGAGAGAGAGAGAGAAAGAGAGACAGAGAAGGAGAAAGAAGAAGAGACAGAGAAGGAGTGAAAGAAGAAGAGACAGAGAAGAGAGAGTGAGAAAGAAGAAGAGACAGAGAAGGAGAGAAAGAAGAAGAGACAGAGAAGAGGAGAGAAAGAAGAAGAGACAGAGAAGAGAAAGAAGAAGAGACAGAGAGAGAGAGAAAGAAGAAGAGACAGAGTAGAGAGAGAGAGAGACAGAGAAGAAGAGAGAGACAGAGAAGGAGAGAAAGAAGAAGACACAGAGAAGGAGAGAAAGAAGAAGAGACAGAGAAGGAGTGAAAGAAGACAGAGACAGAGAAGGAGTGAAAGAAGAAGAGACAGAGAAGGAGTGAAAGAAGAAGAGACAGAGAGAGGAGAGAAGAGAGACAGAGAGAGAAGAAGAAGAGAGAGAGAGAGAGAGAAAGAAGAAGAGACAGAGTAGAGAGAAGAGAGAGAGAGACAGAGAGAGAAAGAAGAAGAGACAGACAAGAGAAAGAAGAAGAGACAGAGAGAGTGAAAGAAGAAGAGACAGAGAGAGAGAGAGAAGAGAGAGAGAGAAAGAAGAAGAGACAGAGAAGAGAGTGAAAGAAGAAGAGACAGAGACAGGAGAAAGAAGAAGAGACAGAGAAGGAGAAAGAAGAAGAGACAGAGAGAGAACAGAAGAAGAGACAGAGGAGAGACAGAAGAAGAGACAGAGGAGGACAGAAGAAGAGACAGAAGAGAGAGAGAGAGAAGAGACGGAGACAGAGAGAGAGAAGAAGAGACAGAGAAGGAGAGAGAAGAAGAGAGAGAAGGAGAGAAAGAAGAGAGAGTTAGAGAAGAAGAAGAGACAGAGAGAGTGGGAGAAGAAGAGACAGAGAGACAGAGAGAGAGAGACAGAGAGAAAGAGAGAGACAGAGAAGAGAGAGAGAGACAGAGACAGAGAGATAGAGAGAGAGAAGAGACAGAGAAGAGAGACACAGAGACAGAGACAGAGACAGAGAAGGAGAGAGAACACAGAGAAGAGACAGAGAGAGAGAGACAGAGACAGAGAGAGAGAGAGACAGAGACAGAGGAGAGAAAGAAGAAGAGACAGAGAAGAGAGAAAGAAGAAGAGACAGAGAGTGAAAGAAGAAGAGACAGAGAGACAAGAGAGAGACAGAGAAGAGAGAGACACAGAGACAGAGAGTGAAAGAAGAAGAGACAGAGAAGGAGTGAAAGAAGAAGAGACAGAGAGAGAAAGACAGAAGAGACAGAGAAGGAGAAAGAAGAAGAGACAGAGAAGGAGTGAAAGAAGAGAGACAGAGAGAGAGACAGAAGAAGAGACAGAGAAGGGGAAAGAAGAAGAGACAGAGAGTGAAAGAGAGAAGAGAGAGAGAGAGACAGAGTGAAAGAAGAAGAGAGAGAGAAGGAGAAAGAAGAGACAGAGACAGAGAAGAGAGAGACAGAGAAGAGAGAAGAGACAGAGAGAGACAGAGAGAAAGAAGAAGAGACAGAGAAGACAGAGAGAAAGAAGAAGAGACAGAGAACAGAGAAAGAAGAAGAGACAGAGAAGAGAGAGAAAGAAGAAGAGACAGAGAGAGAGTGAAAGAGAGACAGAGAGACAGAGAGAGAGAGAAGAGAGAGAAGAGAAAGAGAAGAGACAGAGAGAGAAAGAGAGAGACAGAGAAGGAGTGAAAGAAGAAGAGACAGAGAGAGAGAGAGAAAGAAGAAGAGACAGAGAAGGAGAAAGAAGAAGAGACAGAGAAGGAGAGAGAGAAGAAGAGACAGAGAAGGAGAGAAAGAAGACAGAGACAGAGAGTGAAAGAAGAAGAGACAGAGAGAGAAAGAAGAAGAGACAGAGAGAAGGAAAGAGACAGAAGAGAGAGACAGAGACAGAAAGAGAAGAGACAGAGAAGGAGAGAGAAAGAAGAAGAGACAGAGAAGAGAGTGAAAGAAGAAGAGACAGAGAAGGAGTGACAGAAGAAGAGACAGAGAGAGAAAGAAGACAGAGAGAGAGAGAGAGAAGAAGAAGAGACAGAACAGAGTGACAGAAGAAGAGACAGAGAAGGAGAGAAAAAGAAGAAGAGACAGAGAGAGGAGAAGAGAGAGACAGAAGAGAGAGACAGAGAGGAGAGAGAGACAGAAGAGTTAGACAGAAGGAGGAAAGAAGAAGAGACAGAGAAGGAGTGAAAGAAGAAGAGAAGAGAGAGAAGAAGAGAGACAGAAGAGAGAGAGAAGAGACAGAGAGAGAGAAAGAGAAGAGAGAGAAGAGACAGAGAGAGACAGAGAGACAGTGAAAGAAGAAGAGACAGAGAGAAAGAGAGAGAGACAGAGAGAGAGAAGAGAGACAGAGAGAGAGAAAGAAGAAGAGACAGAGAGAGAAAGAAGAGAGAGAGAGAGAGAGAGAGAAGAGAGACAGACAGAGAGAGAGAGAGGAGAGAGAGAGAGAAGAGACAGAGAAGGAGAGAAAGAAGAAGAGACAGAGAAGAGAGAGAAAGAGAGAAGAGACAGAGAGAGAAAGAAGAAGAGACAGAGAAGGAGAGACAGAGAGAGAGAGAGACAGAGAGAAAGAACAGAGACAGAGAAGAGAAAGAAGAGAGACAGAGAGAGAAAGAGAGACAGAGAAGACAGAGAGAGAGAAGAGAGACAGAAGAGAGAGAGACAGAGAAGAGAGAGAGAAAGAAGAGAGACAGAGTAGTGAAAGAAGAAGAGACAGAGAGAGAGAGAGAAAGAAGAAGAGACAGAGAAGAGAAAGAAGAAGAGACAGAGAAGAGAGAAAGAAGAAGAGACAGAGAAGAGAGAAAGAAGAAGAGACAGAGAGAGAGGGAAAGAAGAAGAGACAGAGAGAGAGAGAGACAGAGAGAGGAGACAGAGAGACAGAGTAGTGAACAGAAGAGAGACAGAGAGGAAAGAAGAAGAGACAGAGAGAGAGAGAAGAAGAGACAGAGAAGGAGAGAGAAGAAGAAGAGACAGAGAGACAGAGAAAGAGAGAGAGACAGAGAAGGAGTGAAAGAAGAAGAGACAGAGAGAGAAGAGAGAGACAGAGACAGAGAGAAGAGAGAGAGAGACAGAGAAGGAGTGAAAGAAGAGAGAGACAGAGAAGGAAAGAAAGAAGAAGAGACAGAGAGAGAGAGAGAAGAGAGAGACAGAGAGAGGACAGAGAGAGAGAGAGAGACAGAGAGAGACAGAGAGGAGTGAGAGAGAAGAGAGAGACAGAGAAAGAAGAAGAGACAGAGAAGAGAGACAAGAAGAAGAGACAGAGAGAGAAAGAGAAGAGAGAGACAGGAGAGAAGAAGAAGAGACAGAGAAGAGTGAAAGAGAAGAGACAGAGAGAGACAGAGAGAGAGACAGAGAAGAGAGAGACAGAGAGAGAGAAAGAGAAGAGACAGAGAAGGAGTGAAAGAAGAAGAGACAGAGAAGAGAAAGAAGAAGAGACAGAGAAGGAGAAAGAAGAGAGACAGAGAAGGAGAGACAGAGAGAGACAGAGAAGACAGAGAGAAGAGACAGAGAGAGAGACAGAGAAGAGACAGAGAAGAGAAGAGAGACAGAGAGAGAGAGACAGAGAAGAGACAGAGAAGGAGAGACAGAGAGAAGAGACAGAGAGAGAAAGAAGAAGAGACAGAGAGACAGAAGAGAGAGAAGAGACAGAGAGAAGAGACAGAGAGACAGAAGAAGAGACAGAGAAGGAGTGAAAGAAGAAGAGACAGAGAGAGACAGAGAGAGACAGAGAGACAGAGAAGAAGAGAGAGAGACAGAGAAGGAGTGAAAGAAGAGAGAGACAGAGAGAGGAGAAGAGAGAGACAGAGAAGAGAGAGAGAAGACAGAAGAGACAGAGACAGAGAGAGACAGAGAGAGAGACAGAGAGAGAGAAGAGAGAGACAGAGACAGAGACAGAGACAGAGAAGAAGAGACAGACAGAGAGACAGAAAGAAGAAGAGACAGAGAGAAGAGAGAGAAAGAGAGAAGAGACAGAGAAGAGAGAGAGAGAGAAGACAGAGAGAGAGACAGAGAGAGAGAGACAGAGAGAGACAGAGAGACAGAGAGAGAGAAAGAGAAAGAGAGAGACACAGAGAGAGAGAAGAGAGAGACAGAGACAGAGAAGAAGAGACAGAGAAGAGAGAGAGAAAGAAGAAGAGACAGAGAGAGAGAGAGAGACAAGAGAGAAGAGACAGAGAGAGAGAGAGAGAGAGAAGAAGAGACAGAGAAGAGAGAGAGAGAGAGAGACAGAAGAGAGAGAGAGAGAGAGACAGAGAGAGAGAGAGACAGAGAGAGACAGAGAAGGAGTGAAAGAAGAAGAGAGAGAGAACAGAGAGAAAGAAGAGAGACAGAGAGGAGGAAAGAGAAGAGACAGAGAAGGAGAGAAAGAAGAGAGAGACAGAGAGAGAGAGAGAGACAGAGAGAGACAGAGACAGAGAGAGAAAGAAGAAGAGACAGAGAGAGACAGAGAGAAGAGACAGAGAGAGAGAGAGAGAGACAGAGAGAGAGAGAGAGAGACAGAAGAAGAGACAGAGAAGAGAGAAAGAAGAGAGAGACAGAGAGAGACAGAGAGAGAGACAGAAGAAGAGAGAGAGAAGAGAGACAGAGAGAGAGAAGAGAGACAGAAGAGAGAGACAGAGAGAGACAGAGAGAGAGAGAAGAAGAGAGAGAGACAGAGAAGAGAGAGAGAGAGAGAGACAGAAGAAGAAGAGACAGAGAAGAGAGAGAAAGAAGAAGAGACAGAGAAGGAGTGAAAGAAGAAGAGACAGAGAGAGGAGAGAGAAGAAGACAGAGACAGAGAAGAGAGAAAGAAGAAGAGACAGAGACAGAGAGACAAGAGAGAGAGAGAGAGAGAGGAGTGAGAGAAGAAGAGACAGAGAGGAGTGAAAGAGAAGAGACAGAGAGAGAGAGTGAAAGAGAGACAGAAGAGACAGAGAGAGGAGTAGAGACAAAGAGACAGAGAGAGAGACAGAGGAAGACAGAGAGACAGAGAGAAGAAGAAGAGACACAGAGTATTGAGAGAAGAGAGACAGAGAGAGAGAGAAAGAAGAAGAGACAGAGAAGGAGTGAAAGAGAGAAGAGACACAGAGAGAGGACAGAGAGAAGAAGAGAGACAGAGAGAAGAGAAGAGAGAGACAGACAGATTCAGAACAGAGAAGAGACAGAGAGGAGAAAGAAGAAGAGACAGAGAGTAGGAGAAGAGGACAGAGAGAGAGAGAGAGAAGAAGAGACAGAGAGAAGAGAGTGAAAGAAGAAGAGACAGAGAAGGAGGAAAGAAGAGAAGAGACAGAGAAGAGAGACAGAGAGAGAAGAAGAGACAGAGAAGGAGTGAAAGAAGAAGAGACAGAGAACAGAGTGAAAGAAGAGAGACAGAGAGTTGAGAGACAGAGAGACAGAGAAGACAGAAGAGACAGAGAAGGAGAGCAGAGAAGAGACAGAGAGAGAGACAGAGAGAGAGAGAGAAGGAGAGAGAAGAGACAGAGAAGAGAGAGAGACAGAGACAAGAAGAGAAAGAGAGAGGAGACAGAGAGAGAGAGAGAGAGACAGAGAGTGAGACAGAAGAAGAGACAGAGAAAGACAGAGAGAACAGAGAGAGTGAGAGACAGAAGAAGAGACAGAGAGAAGAGAGAGACAGAGAAGAGAGAGACAGAGAAGAGAGAGAAGAGAAGAACTGAGAAGAAGAGACAGAGAGAGAGAGTGAGATACAAGAAGAAGCCAGGGACAGAGACAGTCCTTTAAGAGAAAGAAGAGAGACAGAGAAGGAGTGAAAGAAGAAGAGACAGAGAAGGAGGAAAGAGAAGAAGAGACAGAGAAGGAGTGAAAGAAGAAGAGACAGAGACAGTGAGAGAGACAGAGAGACAGGAGTGACAGAAGAAGAGACAGAGAGAGAGGAAAGAAGAAGAGACAGAGAAGGACAGAGAGAGAGAGACAGAGTAGAGAAAGAAGAAGAGAGACAGAGGAGGACAGAAGAAGAGACAGAAGGAGAGAAGAAGAGAGAGGAGGAGAGAGGAGGAGAGAAGAGAGAGGAGAGAAGGAGTGAAAGAAGAAGAGACAGACAAGGAGTGAAAGAAGAAGAGACAGAGAAGGAGTGAAAGAAGAAGAGAGAGAGACAGAAGGAAGAGAAGAAGAGACAGAGAGAGGACAGAGACAGAGAGAGAGAAAGAGTTAGAGAAGAGACAGAGAGACAGAGAAGAAGAAGAGAGACAGAGAGAAGGAGAGAGACAGAAGAAGAGACAGAGAAGGACAGAAAGAAGAAGAGACAGAGAAGGAAAAGAAGAAGAGACAGAGAAGGAGTGAAAGAAGAAGAGACAGAGAAGAGTGAAAGAAGAAGAGACAGAGAAGGAGAGAAAGAAGAGACAGAGAGAGAGAGAGTGTGACAGAGAAGAAGAGACAGAGAAGGAGTGAAAGAAGAAGAGACAGAGAGGAAAGAGACAGAAGAAGAGACAGAGAAGGAGAGAAAGAAGAAGAGACAGAGAGAGTGAAAGAAGAAGAGACAGAGAAGGAGAGACAAGAAGAAGAGAAAGAGAGGACAGAAAGAAGAAGATAGAGAGAGAGAAGGAGTGAAAGACAAGAAGAGAGAGAGAGAGAGGAGTGAAAGAAGAGAGACAGAGAAGAGAGACAGAAGAAGAGACAGAGAAGGAGAGAAAGAAGAAGAGACAGAGAAGAGAGAGAGAGAGAAGAGACAGAGACAAGGAGAGAAGAGAGACAGAGAAGGAGAGAAAGAGAGAGACAGAGAAGAGAGGAGAGACAGAGAGACAGAGAGGAGAAGAGAAGAAAGAGAGAAGAGAGACACAGAGAGAGAGACAGAGAGAGACAGAGAGAGAGAGAGAAGAGAGAAGAGAGAGACAGAGAGAGACAGAGAGACAGAAGAGGGAGAGAGAGGAGAGAGACAGAGAGACAGAGACAGAGACAGAGAGAGACACAGAAGAGAGACAGAGAGACAGAGAGACAGAGAGGGACAGAGAGAGAGAGAGAGAGACAGAGAAGGAGACAGAAAGAAGAAGAGACAGAGAGACAGAGAGAAAGAAGAAGAGACAGAGAAGGACAGAAAGAGAAGAGACAGAGAAGGACAGAAAGAAGAAGAGACAGAGAAGGAGTGAAAGAAGAAGAGACAGAGAAGGAGTGAAAGAAGAAGAGACAGAGAAGGAGAAAGAAGAAGAGACAGAGAAGGAGAGAGAAGAGAGACAGAGAGGAGAGAAGAGAGACACAGAGAGAGAGAGACAGAAGAGACAGAGAGACAGAAAGAAGAAGAGACAGAGAAGGAGTGAAAGAAGAAGAGACAGAGAAGGAGTGAAAGAAGAAGAGACAGAGAAGAGTGAAAGAAGAAGAGACAGAGAAGGAGAAAGAAGAAGAGACAGAGAAGGAGACAGAAGAAGAAGAGACAGAGAAGGAGTGAAAGAAGAAGAGACAGAGAAGGAGTGAAAGAAGAAGAGACAGAGAAGGAGGAAAAGAAGAAGAGACAGAGAAGGAAAGAAAGAAAGAGACAGAGAAGGAGAGAAAGAAGAAGAGACAGAGTAAGAGAGAAAGAAGAAGAGACAGAGAAGAGAAGAGAGAAAGAAGAAGAGACAGAGAGAAAGAAGAAGAGACAGAGAAGGAGTGAAAG